>NW_027672120.1:0-13000 GCF_964165515.1 Mesoplodon bidens
CCTCCCATGATCTGCAAACTACAGGACTCACCAAAGCACAGATTGACAGCTTGGCTGTAAGATCTTTTGGTGAAAATGATGCACTAAAAGCCTGTAGCATTTGCCTTACAGAGTACACAGAAAACAGCAAGCTTCGCATACTACCTTGCTCCCATGAATATCACATTCACTGCATTGATCGCTGGCTGTCTGAGAACTCTACGTGTCCGATTTGTCGTAGGCAAGTAGTGGATTCCAATGAGAGTGAAAATCCTGATCGATGAGTTCTCCGCTATATAAAGTGTTATAGGGCTTCCCTGGTGGCGCAGGGCTTGAGAGTCGGCCTGCCGACGCAGGGGACTGACAATAAAAATTAATTTCACACCATAGCAGTTCACTGAATTTCAATAAAAACTTAGCATGTGCACTGGGTTGGGATGTTCCTGATTCCATGGGAGAAATGTCTTAATATGATATAATGAATCTAGATAGATCCTAGTAGTATTATCTCGTCATGTAAATCCCAGACATCTCTTAGCCCTGTTCAATCCTGGTTGTGCATGCAGAGAAACAGAAACCCAACCAAATATCAATAATTAAGAAGCCATTTAAGACTACATTAGAGTCATTCACATAAAGAAGTCATGTTACATTCCTAGAATGCCATAAAAAGCTTTGAAACCCTTCTCTTCCTATCTCTCTCCACAGCAGTTTATCCCACCTCCCTAACACTACCTTAACGTTTCGCCTATTCCCCACTACCAATGTATCAGTCAGTTCTAGCTAAAAACTGATGGCACACTTTAAAAGAGTGATGGAATAGCATTTAATGAAGAGACTAAAGTGTGTAAGGAATGAAGGGAAACCAAGAGATGATGAAGTGCCCTGAGGCTAGCAGCTGTGAGAAACCAGTATTATAACCACTAGGTTTGAGGGGGCATAGAGAGATAGCAGTTCCTGCAACCCAGAATGTCTTCGAGTTATAGGAGAAGCCCACCCAACAAGAGATGTAACCTTAGAAAATGGCATCCACTGCCAACCTAAAGTTTGGAAGGGGGCAGATCATGGAAATAAATACCCTTGCCTTCTTTCCTCCTGACTTCTAATCACTTATCAGTAGGTCATATTAACCCAACCCAACCTGAAGACACAGAGAGACTGGTCCATGAAGCTGATAAAGATCAGCCTCCTGGAATCACGAAGCAGGGTTAAGAAGGATGGCGAGTAGATCCGGTAAGCAAATCAGCATTCCCAACTCTCTTCAAACCCAGCCTGTGTACGCTTTCTTGCCTCTTCCGCTTCCGCTTGTTCTCTATTCCACTCTATGACTCAGCTCTTTAACAACCCTCTCTATTTTCCTTTCATTTACTCAGATCTTGTATTTTTAAAAGTGATAAGATGACAAAGCCTTAGAACTTAATTACCTTTCTCTTAAACATGTCACACTTTGATTTGCTGTGATTGTAAACAACTAAGGATAAAGGGCAGTTATAGGTATGTCTTTAATTTTTGCTGCTTCAATATATTCAAGCTTCAATTTCTTTCTATATATGTTTAGTTCATATAATTAGTTTTTAAAACAGATTCTGATGTCTTATAAAGGGTTTTATGGTTTATATATGACTCTGAATCCTTGTGTGAATGACCCAAAGTAGCCAATTGCTGCTTGGAGCCTCACAAGCTGCAATATGAAAGCCTTAAAGGTAAAACTTGGCTTCAAGAAACATGTCTACATAGTTCAATTCTAATTGTCCCCAGTAAAACCATCACCCAAAACCCCGAGTATTTGAAATCAAAATTTAGGTCATGCTTCCTTCCAACCTAAACATAGTGAAGGATTTTTCTCCTAATTCAGCCTGAAGGCTGTTTTTGGGGGGTTGTATTGGCCAGTCCAGAAAATTTTGCTTAAATTTTTCAATCCTGGTATAGGTGAGAGTACATTGTATTATAACCTAGAGCAATAATCAGAAATTTTGTGCAATGTGCAACCTATACAAATGTAGGCAGTGTTAAGTATACACCTTCTCTAAAAAGTTAAAGTCAGCAACATCACTGACCTTTCTTTTCTCTGTGAATTGCTGGCAGCCACAGTATTTGCACATAACTACAACGTATAAATGGGGAGTGGTGGTGAAGTTTTTGAAAACATCTTTGAGGTAGCATATTTTTCACACAGAAGATATCTGCATGGCCAGAAATGAAGGCTTGGCTCAAACCTCTGAAATTTACATCAACTTCTGAAAGTTGTTTGAATAGTCTGATTTTTAGGAAGTATTTTTGATATCAGATATACTTCACTTAAAGTGAGTAGAATAATTATAACAGTACTTGGCTTTCATACTATCCTAACAGATTAAAACCTTCCAAAGGATGATAATTGCTTAATTAATGCTTCAGTACATTCACATGCACCTTCTGTGGTCGACAGAATTCTAAGATGATGCCCAATGATCTTTGTAGGAGCCCCTCCCCTTGAGTATGAGACCTGTGAATGTGATGGAATATCATTCCCATTATTAGATTATGATATATAGCACAGTTGATTGGCAGATTATCCAGAGTGAGCCTGACCTAATCAGGGGGGCACTTAAAAGGCACAGAGAGGACTTCTAATCCAGATAAGATGGTTTATACTCCCCTCTCCCTGCTCCCCCTTTATACGCACAACTATATATCCTGGAAATAATATGAGACAACCAAAGGAGATCTCTGAAAGGTCTAGAGAAGGTGAATTGCCTAGGGACCCTCAGAATGGATGAACAGCCTCATGGCAGGGCACCTTATGACCCTCTACCAACAAAAAAATGTGATCCAGGCCCAGCATTTCCTAACTCCCAACTTAGTAACAGGAAGTGGCTCAAAGAGGCTCTTCCTCCATCACATCAAATGGGAATCCCCCAAACACCAGGCGAGCCTTGCAGAACCTGCAAGGACGAACAATTGGAAGCCCTGATGACAATAAGTGACCAGGGAAAGTGCTTTCCTTCCCCACTGGGCCTGAGATCCCCCTTCACCACCCAGACACATCAGTGGCTAAGGGTCCCAGCAAAAGTGCTCCTACCACAAAAAGCTCCCACCTGGACAATGCTCTCCTCAGATGGGCCTGAGACTCCTCTCCCCTCCCCAGAAACATCAGGCAACTTGCTGGTACCGGCAACCGAGATCCCTCCACAGAAAGCTCTCAACCTGGTAAGCACCCTCCACTCCTTACAGTCCAGGGAGACCCTGTCACAAGTGCCTGGCCCAGGAAGGACTCATCACCACGTGTTCCAGAGATTCCCTTCCCTCACCAGAAGCACCAAGTGCCGTATCCTGGGGAAGCTACTTCAGACCCCATAAGCAGCATGAGAAGGGACCAGGGGTAACCCCACCTGCACAAGAGAAACAGACCAAAAGAGTACCACAAAGGGTCAGAAAATTAGGTTATCATGGAACCACCGTCCATAAAAGTACAGGAAATGTGTGCCAAACCTATAAAGAGTGAATGCCTGCTAAAAATTAAAAAAAAAACAAAACACTTTAAATAGGGACCAAAGTATCCTAACATAATAGCCAAAATGTCCAAAAGACAATAAAATATCACTACTTATACCAAGAACCAGATACATGACAGCTTGAATAAGATGGGACAGATGATGCCAACAGAGATGAATTAGATGTTAGAATTATCTGACAAGGGTTTAAAAATGCTGATTTCAGACCTTTAAGACCTCGAAAACAGAACCTAGTCACTCCATGCCAGTATCCCCACCTATAGAACTGTGAGCTAATAAAGGGATGCTGTTTTAAGCCATTACATTTGTACTAATTTCTTATGCAGCAACAGACTACTAATACAACTTCTCATCTAGGATCCATCCTGTACCTAGAAAATGATTAGAATGAGTCTTAGACAAGTAAATGGCTTAATGTCTTGGTTCTAGGCCCACTATAACATTATATTCTACCATTTTTCCCAAAAGTGGAATCCCTAATTCCTGCTACTGAAGCTGCTAGAAGACAGTATCCTTCCTGTTTGAACAACCACCAATATCGTATCGCTCTAACTTTACTTCACATCACCCTATCTCATTCTACCAGTATATGCTGCTTATATCATAAACCCAATTTAACACTCTGACTTTGAAACTATAGAGCCACTTATTTTTCTCTCAAAGCGATTGCTGAGTATTATATTGCTCTTCCAAATCATATTCCTCTCTGTCTGCCCTGACAAATCAGAAATGGAGAAGATTTGTACCTGAATCTTCTGAGCTCAACCTGATACGTTTTTTACATTACAGTATATCAGTTTAAATACACAGCATCACTGTGGTTGTGAGCATAAATATTTCCATCTTAAGAATTTTCTCTGTATTTTCTTGGTAGTTTTTAAAACATTTGTTTATTTTGGCCTAATTCCAAAAAAAAACCCTTATCTGAATAACAAATTCTTTTTGAAAGTAGTTATAGCCTGTGGATAAGTTTTTGATAGCAATATAAAGTCTATCTTTTTTGGCTAACCCTGAAAATAAGTTGTGCTCTCAATATTCCATGAAGAATTAAGTATAAAGATTCTTTTGTAAATGCAAACAAGCCTGAGCATCGAACAACATGAACATCAAAACACTGCATGTACTGGAAAGTTCACAAAGAAATGTGACGTTTCTGTTAAGTCATATTACTTGTTATCCATATGCAATACTTTGAGATCTTCAGTATCTTCTTTACTACAATTAACCAAACATTTCATGTCTTTTCATTATTTGAGAGGTGAATGTATACTCCCTTCAATGAGAAGTTCCTGGTATGAGAATTTCGAATGGAAATCTGAACTGCATTTCTTTTCTGTGACTTCATTTAAGATTTGAAAATTCTTTACCATCCTAACTCAGGCTTTTTCACTATGAAATAAGAGGCTCTCCTTTGTGTGATATTCAAAACTCTCCATTTTTAAGCATCAAGCCAGCATCTTTAACATCACTGCAAAAATGTGGAGATTTGGAAAAGCATGTTGGGGAAAATCCTTTTTCTCTCATCCACCATTCGTAGAGGACAGACACTAATTATAAGCCAACTCTGGGCTCTGGGTTCTCCATTCTCACATCACTAGTCACAACACAGTTATCTACCACCCCTGGCCTTGTCATCTTCTATTCTGGAAGTCTATTTTTTTTCTTTAGTAGCACTTGTGACTATCTAAAACATTTTTTATTTATCTTGTGCTTGTTTTCTTCCCCATTCCTATCCCAAAATAGAAGCTCCAAAAGATCTTTCTTTTTTTTGAAATTACTACTACATTTCTAAAAACTAGAACAGTTACTGGCATACACACACACACACTGCTTCAGAATTTTTGGCCACTGTGAGCATCCCAGACTTATTTTTCACCCTTTATTCTCCAAAGAAAACCTATTTTAATACTGTTACCTACCATCCAGGATTTGATGTATTTCAACCTAGATCTCTCTCACTTACTTAACATATTTGTATAGGGTTTCTTGCCTATTATAATATCTGCCAACCCTTTTCTAAATCACTATTTCAGGCGTTCAACACTGACCAAGAATGTGCCATGCCCAATGCTGGGTGCTAGGGTTATAGTTACAAAGTACAGCACTTATCATGAAGAAATGTATTACATTTTAAAGAAGGCAGCTGAATAAACATACAGTAACACTCTATGTCAGGGATGCCCTGACACAGATTCAGATACAGGATAAAATGGAATGATCTAGGAGGAGAAATCTACACTAATAATTCAAACCTCCTTAAAGTTGGGTTATATCTGAGTTGTATCTTACAGGACTAGTAGCAATTAGCCAATGAAATGAAGTCATTAATTTTATTCTAAGCAAAATAAACACTGCATGCAACAGTAAAGATGCATTGAAAATTTAGGGCTCAGTAAACAGTAAGTATGAATCATCATGCTCTGGGGTAGAAGAGGAAGAGATGTAAGTACATTAGCAAAAAATGAAGAGATGAGGCCAAAGAGGTAACAAGTGGTATTGTGTATCAGGCTGAAGAGTTGAACTAGATCTTCTAAGCAATGCACAGTCAACACGATATTTTTTCCTTTTTTTAAAATTTTTTTATTAGTTCCTGCTTTATAACAAAGTGAATCAGTCATACATATACATCCGTTCCCACATCCCTTCCCTCATGCATCTCCCTCCCTCCCACCCTCCCCATCCCACCCCTCCAGGCAGTCACAAAGCACCGAGCTGATCTCCCCGTGCTCTGCGGCTGCTTCCCACTATCTATCTATCTCACGTTTGGTAGTGTATATATGTATATGCCTCTCTTTCGCTTTGTCACAGCTTACCCTTCCCCCTCCCCATATCCTCAAGTCCATTCACAAGTAGGTCTGTGTCTTTATTCCCGTTTTACCCCTAGGTTCTTCATGACTTTTTTTAAAAATTCCATATATATGTGTTAGCATACGGTATTTGTCTTTCTCTTTCTGACTTACTTCACTCTGTATGACAGACTCTAGGTCTATCCACCTCATTACAAATAGCTCAGTTTCGTTTCTTTTTATGGCTGAGTAATATTCCATTGTATATATGTGCCACATCTTCTTTATCCATTCATCCGATGATGGACACTTAGGTTGTTTCCATCTCCAGGCTATTGTGAATAGAGCTGCAATGAACATTTTGGTACATGTCTCTTTTTGAATTATGGTTTTCTCAGGGTATATGCCTAGTAGTGGGATTGCTGGGTCATATGGTAGTTCTATTTGTAGTTTTTTAAGGAACCTCCATACTGTTCTCCATAGTGGCTGTACCAATTCCCATTCCCACCAGCAGTGCAAGAGTGTTCCCTTTTCTCCACATCCTCTCCAGCATTTATTGTTTCTAGATTTCTTGACGATGGCCATTCTGACTGGTGTGAGATGATATCTCATTGGAGTTTTGATTTGCATTTCTCTAATGATTAATGATGTTGAGCATTCTTTCATGTGTTTGTTGGCAGTCTGTATATCTTCTTTGGAGAAATGCCTATTTAAGGCTTCTGCCCATTTTTGGATTGTGTTGTTTGTTTTTTTGCTATTGAGCTGCATGAGCTGTTTATAAATTTTGGAGATTAATCCTTTGTCAGTTGCTTCATTTGCAAATATTTTCTCCCATTCTGAGGGTTGTCTTTTGGTCTTCTTTATGGTTTCCTTTGCTGTGCAAAAGCTTTGAAGTTTCATTAGGTCCCATTTGTTTATCTTTGTCTTTATTTCCATTTCTCTAGGAGGTAGGTCCAAAAGGATCTTGCTGTGATTTATGTCATAGAGTGTTCTGCCTATGTTTTCCTCTAAGAGTTTGATAGTTTCTGGCCTTACATTTAGGTCTTTAATCCATTTTTAGCTTATTTTTGTGTATGGTGTTAGAGAATGATCTAATCTCATACTTTTACATGTCCCTGTCCAGTTTTCCCAGCACCACTTATTGAAGAGGCTGTCCTTTCTCCACTGTACATTCCTGCCTCCTTTATCAAAAATAAGGTGACCATATGTGCGTGGGTTTATCTCTGGGCTTTCTATCCTGTTCCATTGATCTATCTTTCTGTTTTTATGCCAGTACCACACTGTCTTGATTACTGTAGCTTTGTAGTCTAGTCTGAAGTCAGGGAGCCTGATTCCTCCAGCTCCATTTTTCGTTCTCAAGATTGCTTTGGCTATTTGGGGTCTTTTGTTTTTCCAAACAAATTTTGAAATTTTTTGTTCTAATTCTCTGAAAAATGCCAGTGGTAGTTTGATAGGGATTGCATTGAATCTGTAGATTGCTTTGGGTAGTAGAGTCATTTTCACAATGTTGATTCTTCCAATCCAGGAGCATGGTACATCTCTCCATCTATTTGTATCATCTTTAATTTCTTTCATCAGTGTCTTATAATTTTCTGCATACAGGTCTTTTGTCTCCTTAGGTAGGTTTATTCCTAGATATTTTATTCTTTTTGTTGCAGTGGTAAATGGGAGTGTTTTCTTCATTTCATTTTCAGATTTTTCATCATTAGTGTACAGGAATGCCAGAGATTTTTGTGCATTAATTTTGTATCCTGCTACTTTACCAAATTCATTGATTAGCTCTAGTAGTTTTCTGGTAGCATCTTTAGGATGCTCTATGTATAGTATCATGTCATCTGCAAACAGTGACAGCTTTAATTCTTCTTTTCCAATTTGGATTCCTTTGATTTCCTTTTCTTCTCTGATTGCTGTGGCTAGAACTTCCAAAACTAGGTTGAATAAGAGTGGTGAGAGTGGGCAGCCTTGTCTTGTTCCTGATCTTAGTGGAAATGGTTTCAGTTTTTCACCATTGAGGACAATGTTGGCTGTGGGTTTGTCCTATATGGCCTTTATTATGTTGAGGAAAGTTCCCTCTATGCCTACTTTCTGCAGGGTTTTTATCATAAATGGGTGTTGAATTTTGTCGAAAGCTTTCTCTGCATCTATTGAGATGATCATATGGTTTTTCTCCTTCAACTTGTTAATATGGTGTATCACATTGATTGATTTGCGTATATTGAAGAATCCTTGCACTCCTGGAATAAACCCCACTTGATCATGGTGTATGATCCTTTTAATGTGCTGTTGGATTCTGTTTGCCAATATTTTCTTGAGGATTTTTGCATCTGTGTTCATCAGTGATATTGGCCTGTACTTTTCTTCCTTTGTGACATCCTTGCCTGGTTTTGGTATCAAGGTGATGGTGGCCTCGTAGAATGAGTTTGGGAGTGTTCCTTCCTCTGAAATTGTTTGGAAGAGTTTGAGAAGGATGGGTGTTAGCTCTTCTCTAAATGTTTCCTAGAATACGCCTGTGAAGCCATCTGGTCCTGGGCCTTTGTTTGTTGGAAGATTTTTAATCACAGTTTCAATTTCAGTGCTTGTGATTGGTCTATTCATATTTTCTATTTCTTCCTGAGTCAGTCTTGGCAGGTTGTGCATTTCTAAGAATTTGTCCATTTCTTCCAGGTTGTCCATCTTATTGGCATAGAGTTACTTGTAGTAATATCTCATGATCTTTTGTATTTCTGCAGTGTCAGTTGTTATTTCTCCTTTTTCATTTCTAATTCTATTGATTTGAGTCTTCTCCCTTCGTTTCTTGATGAGTCTGGCTAATGGTTTGTCAATTTTCTTTATCTTCTCAAAGGACCAGCTTTTACTTTGGTTGATCTTTGCTATCGTTTCCTTCATTTCTTTTTCATTTATTTCTGATCTGATCTTTATGATTTCTTTCCTTCTGCTAACTTTGGGGGTTTTTTGTTCTTCTTTCTCTAATTGCTTTAGGTGCAGGGTCAGGTTGTTTACTCGAGATGTTTCCTGTTTCTTAAGGTGGGATTGTATTACTATAAACTTCCCCCTTAGAACTGCTTTTGCTGCGTCCCATAGGTTTTGGGTCGTCGTGTCTCCATTGTCATTTGTTTCTAGGTATTTTTTAATTTCCTCTTTGATTTCTTCAGTGATCACTTCGTTATTGATTAGTGTATTGTTTAGCCTCCATGTGTTTCTATTGTTTACAGCTCTCTTCCTGTAATTGATGTCTAGTCTCATAGCATTGTGGTCGGAAAAGATACTTGATACAATTTCAATTTTCTTAAATTTACCAAGGCTTGATTTGTGACCCAAGATATGATCTATCCCGGAGAATGTTCCATGAGCACTTGAGAAAAATGTGTATTCTGTTGTTTTTGGATGGAATGTCCTATAAATATCAACTAAGTCCATCTTGTTTAATGTATCATTTAAAGCTTGTGTTTCCTTATTTATTTTCATTTTGGATGATCTGTCCATTGGTGAAAGTGGGGTGTTAAAGTCTCCTACTATGATTGTGTTACTGTCGATTTCTTCTTTTATAGCTGTTAGTATTTGCCTTATGTATTGAGGTGCTCCTATGTTGGGTGCATAAATATTTACAATTGTTATATCTTCTTCTTGGATTGATCCCTTTATCGTTATGTAGCATCCTTCTTTGTCTCTTCTAATAGTCTTTATTTTAAAGTCTATTTTGTCTGATATAAGAATTGCTACTCCAGCTTTCTTTTGATTTCCATTTGCATGGAATATCTTTTTCCATCCCCTTACTTTCAGTCTGTATGTGTCTCTAGGTCTGAAGTGGGTCTCTTGTAGACAGCATATATATGGGTCTTGTTTTTGTATCCATTCAGCCAATCTGTGTCTTTTGGTGGGAGCATGTAGTCCATTTACATTTAAGGAAATTATTGATATGTATGTTCCTATTCCCATTTCCTTAATTGCTTTGGGTTTGTTATTGTAGGTATATTTCTTCTGTTGTGTTTCTTGCCTAGAGAAGTTCCTTTAGCATTTGTTGTAAAGCTGGTTTGGTGGTGCTGAACTCTCTCAGCTTTTGCTTGTCTGTAAAGGTTTTAATTTCTCCATCAAATCTGAATGAGATCCTTGCTGGGTAGAGTAATCTTGGTTGCAGGTTTCTCTCCTTCATCACTTTAATTATGTCCTGCCACTCCCTTCTGGCTTGTAGAGTTTCTGCTGAGAGATCAGCTGTTAACCTGATGGGGATTCCCTTGTGTGTTATTTGTTGTTTTTCCCTTGCTGCTTTTAATATGATTTCTTTGTGTTTAATTTTTGACAGTTTGATTAATATGTGTCTTGGCGTATTTCTCCTTGGATTTATTCTGTATGGGACTCTCTGTGCCTCCTGGACTTGATTAACTATTTCCTTTCCCATATTAGGGAAGTTTTCAACTATAATCTCTTCAAATATTTTCTCAGTCCCTTTCTTTTTCTCTTCTTCTTCTGGAACCCCTATAATTCGAATGTTGGTGCGTTTAATGTGGTCCCAGAGGTCTCTGAGACTGTCCTCTCTTCTTTTCATTCTTTTTTCTTTATTTTGCTGTGCATCAGTTATTTCCACTATTTTATCTTCCACCTCACTTATCCATTCTTCTGCCTCAGTGATTCTGCTATTGATCCCATCTAGAGTATTTTTCATTTCATTTATTGTGTTTTTAATCGATGCTTGATTCATCTTTAGTTCTTCTAGGTCCTTGTTAACTGTTTCTTGCATTTTGTCTATTCTATTTCCAAGATTATGGATCTTGGAAATAGAATCTTGGATCAGCTTTACTATCATTATTCTGAATTCTTTTTCAGGTAGACTGCCTATTATCTTTTCATTTGTTAGGTCTGGTAGGTTTTTATCTTGCTCCTTCACCTGCTGTGTGTTTTTCTGTTTTCTCATTTTGCTTATGTTACTGTGTTTGGGGTCTCCTTTTTGCAGGCTGCAGGTTCGTAGTTCCCGTTGTTTTTGGTGTCTGTCCCCAGTGGCTAAGGTTGTTTCAGTAGGTTGTGTAGGCTCCCTGGTGGGGGGGACTAATGCCTGTGTTCTGGTGGTTGAGGCTCGATCTTGTCTTTCTGGTGGACAGGTCCACGTCTGGTGGTGTGTTTTGGGGTGCCTATGGCCTTATTATGTTTTTAGGTTGCCTCTCTGTTAATGGGTGGGGTTGTGTTCCTGCCTTGCTAGTTGCTTGGCATAGGGTGACCAGCACTGTAGCTTGCTGGTCGTTGACTGAAGCTGGGTGCTGGTGTTGAGATGGAGATCTCTGGGAGATTTTCGCTGCTTGATATTATGTGGAGCTGGGAGGTCTCTTGTGGACCCGTGTCCTGAAGTTGGCTCTCCCACTTCAGAGGCACAGCACTGACTCCTGGCTGCAGCACCAAGAGCCTTTCATCCACCCGGCTCAGAATAACAGGGAGAAAAAGCAGAAAGAAAGAATTAGTAGAAGAAAGAAAGAGAGAGGGAAAGAAAGGAAGATGGGGAGAAAGGAAGGAAGGAAGGAAGAAAGAAAGGAAGGAAGGAAGGAAGAAAGAAAGAAAGGAGGGAAGGAGGGAGGAAGGATGGAAAGCAAGAAAGATCAGGTAAAGTAAAATAGAATAAACTATGAAATATAGTAGCGTTATTAAAATTAAAAAGTAACTATTTAAAAAAAAACCGGACAGATAGAACCCTGGGACATATGGTGGAAGCAAAGCTACACAGAGAGAATCTTACACAGAAGATTACACATACACATTCACAAAAAGAGAGCAGGGGGAAAAAATCAAAAATCTTGCTCTCCAAGTCCACCTCCTCAATTTGGGATAATTCGTTGTAAAAAGAGGAAAAGGGCGAGAAGTCTGAAATCTTGCTCTCTAAGTCCACCTCCTTAATTTGGGATAATTCGTTGTAAAAAGAGGAAAAGGGGGGAAAGTCTTAAATCTTGTCCTCAAAGTCCACTTCCTCAATTTGGGATGATTCGCTGTCCATTTATGCACCCCACCGACGCAGGGCACATCAAATGGACCGTGGAGCTTTAATCCGCTGCCTCCGAGGCTGCACACAGAGATTTCCCTGTCTCTTCTCTGCTCTCACAGCTCCCGGGTCTCAGCCTTGGACCTGGCCCCGCCTGTGCGTGGAGGTCGCCGGAGGGCGTCCGTTCTTCGCTCAGACAGGACGGGTTTAAAGGAGCCGCTGATTCGGGGGCTCTGGCTCACTCAGGCAGAGGGGAGGGAGGGGCGCGCAGTGTGGGGCGGGCCTGTGGCGGCAGAGGCCGGCGTGACGTTGCAGCAGCCCGAGGCGCTCCGTGCGCTTTCCCGGAAAAGCCGTCCCTGGGTCTCGGGACCCCGGCAGTGGCGGGGTGCAAGGCCCCCCGGAAGGCGGGGCGGACAGTGACCCGCGCTCGCACACAGGCCCTGCGGCGGCGGCGGCAGCAGCAGCCCCAGCGTCCCACGCCCGTCTCCGAGGTCCGCGCCTGTCTCCGGCGCTTCCCCAAGCAGCCCTCTTAATGCCCTCTCCTCGCGCACCAGGAAACAAAAGGGAAATAAGTCTCTTGCCTCTTCGGCAGCTCCAGACCCTTTCCCTGGACTCCCACCGGGCTAGCCGTGGTGCACTAACCCCTTCAAGCTCTCTTCCTGCCGCCAGCCCCAGTCCTCTCCCTGCGCTCCGACTGAAAGCCGATACCCGAGCCTCAGCTCCCAGCCCCGCCCGCCCCGGCGGCCGAGCAGACAAGCCTCTCGGGCTGGTGTGTGCCTGAG
>NW_027672119.1:0-122000 GCF_964165515.1 Mesoplodon bidens
GCAGCCTGACCCTGCCGGCAAGCCCTCCCCAGGTGTGCCTGGGTTGTGGTCAATATAAACAGCACTCCAGGCAGCAATAGACCCTGCAGCTGTGCCTGACTCCATATTCTCTGCACCATCAGCAGTCTCTGGGCTGTGCTGGTGGGAGGGTGTGAGGGTCCACGGCTTTGTGGGTGGCCCGGTGTGAGTGCGGCTCTGCTGGATTTTCGTCAGGAATTTCCAGGCTGCCACCTGTAAAGAAGAGGATGTGTCACCCATAACTTCCACTGGAATATCTCGCCGGGCTTAGGTGAGGAAGGAAAAAAAGGAGTGGGGGCTGAGAAAGGAGGGGTATCTCAGGCAGGGCAATGGAAAGCTTCCAGAAGAGCGCCCGTGGCCAGGACCATCCTGGCTGACCTGCAGGCACCAAGTTGGCCTGTGTGCTGTCGCTCGTGTGGCTCCACGGCCCTTCCTCTAGGCTTTCCAGCCCTTGTACATATTCAGGTGTTTCACCTGGGAAGGGTGGAAATAGTTCAGCAGCAGCTGGCCTGGGGCTCAGCTCACGTTTACTCACAGAGGCCTCGGCACGGTCCCCCAGCTTTGCAATAAGGACGCTCCTTGCGTGGGCGGGCGGGGCTGCTGGCTGTATGGGAGATGATTCCCCACCTCTGACCAATTTCAGAATTGTTTACCACTGGAGCAAGTGCCTTGGTAGTGTTTTCCTCTGTATAACTGTTAGGTTAAGTTTTTTTTTTTTTGGTTCAAGTTAGATTTTATTCCTCTTTTATGTATTTATGGATATAAGCATGGAAATAATTCATTCTTATAAATACATCAGTGTGAATGGAAGAACTTTTTTTTCTGTTTTATTTTTACATTTTATTTTTAAAAAATTTGAAATTTAATTTTATTTATTTTTTTATACAGTAGGTTATTATTAGTTATCTATTTTATGCATAAACATGTATACAGATCAATCCCAATCTCCCAACTCATCCCACCACCACCACCCCATGGCTTCCCCCACTTTGTGTCCATACGTTTGTTCTCTACCTCTGTGTCTCTATTTCTGCCCTGCAAACCAGTTCATCTGTACCATTTTTCTAGGTTCCACATATAGGCCTTAATATACAATATTTGTTTTTCTCTTTCTGACTTACTTCACTCTGCATGACAGTCTCTAGATCCATCAACTTCTCTACAAATGACCGTTTCATTCCTTTTTATGGCTGAGTAATATTCCATTTTATATATGTACCACATCTTTATCCATTCGTCTGTCTGTGGCCATTTAGGTTGCTTCCATTACCTGGCTATTGTAAATAGTGCTGCAATGAACATTGTGGTGAATGTGTCTTTGTGATTTATGGTTTTCTCTGGGTATATGCCCAGAAGTGGGATTGCTGGATCCTATGGTAATTCTCTTTTTCGTTTATTAAAGGAACCTCCATACTGTTCTCCATAGTGACTGTATCAATTTACATTCCCACCAATAGCGGAAGAGGGTTCCTTTTGTCCACACCCTCCCCAGAATTTGTTGTTTGTAGATTATCTGATGATGCCGATTCTAACAGGTGTGAGGTCTTACCTCATTGTAGTTTTGATTTGCATTTCTCTAATAATTAGTGATGTTGAGCAGCTTTTCATGTGCGTCTTGGCCATCTCTGTGTCTTCTTTGAAGAAACGTCTCTTTAGATCTTCTGCCCATTTTTGTATTGGGTTGTTTGTTTTATTAATATTAAGCTGCATGAGCTGTTTATATATATTGGAGATTAAACCTTTGTCCATTGATTCGTTTGTGAACGTTTTCGCCCATTCTGAGGGTTGCCTTTTTCCATTCCCGTATTTTTAACAAAGAAAGAAAGAAAGCAAAAGAAGCAGAACACTAATGTGCGTGAAATATGCCTCTTGAAACTGTCGTTTTGAAATATGGACGTCTTTTGAATTTTTTGGTCGGTATATGACCCCAGGATTTGTTTTCAGGGCAGGTGTCATTTACAGGCCTGTAATGATTTGGAATATCCACTGACCATTAGCGCTGGGATTAAAGCTGCTGTTGTGTGAAACGGCCACAAGGTGGCAGCAGTTCTCCCTTACCAAATCTGGTTACTAGGGCAGCAGAGCCTCAATTGAAGAAGCATTCTAGATTGGAATGTAGAACGGAATGTGCCAGGAGAAAGCCCCTCAAGTTTGTCTCACTGCTTCTTGTTCGTGTTTTTAATTTAATTTTTTATTTTTTATTACAGCAAGTTTGAGTACAACGTTTAGCTTGTTGTTGGTGTGCAAGAGGTGGTTCTTTTACACATATATATATGTCTGTTCTTCCTGGGAACCATCTCCCATGTACGTTATGACAGAATGTTGAGTAGTCTTCTCTTGGTACTCGGTACGGCTTTGGTGATTATATACTTCTACTGTGTTTGTATATGTCTGTTAACCCCAATATCGTAATGAATTCAATCCTCACACCTTTCCTTTGGTGAACCATAAGTTTGTTTAATGAATCTGTGATTGCCCTTCTCCGTGGAAATATCTGCCCTGGTATCAATTTATAGGTAACACCTATAAGTGATATGATATGATATGTGTCTTTCACTTTCTGACTTACTCCAAGTCACGTGATTACCTCTAGACTCATCTACGGTGCTGCAAATGGCATTGTGTCCTTTTTTTCCTTGGCGAATATTCTGTCTTAGCGAGGTCCATTTTCTGCAATGTGATTCCCTGAGGGCTGAGGATTAGCTGACCTGGCCAGCCTGACCCTGCCGGCAAGCCCTCTCCAGGTGTGCCTGGGTTGAGGTCAATATAAACAGCACTCCAGGCAGCAATAGCCCCTGCAGCTGTGCCTGACTCCATATTCTCTGCACCATCAGCAGTCTCTGGGCTGTGCTGGTGGGAGCGTGTGAGGGTCCACGGCTTTGTGGTTGGTCCGGTGTGAGTGGGGCTCTGCTGGATTTTCGGCAGGAGTTGCCAGGCTGCCACCTGTAAAGAAGAGGATGTGTCACCCATAACTTCCACTGGAATAACTTTCCGGGCTGAGGTGAGGAAGGAAAAAAAGGAGTGGGTGCCGGGACAGGAGGGGTATCTCAGGCAGGGCAATGGAAAGCTTCCAGAAGAGCGCCCGTGGCCAGGACCATCCTGGCTGACCTGCAGGCACCAAGTTGGCCTGCGTGCTGTCGCTGGTGTGGCTCCACGGCCCTTCCTCTAGGCTTTCAAGCCCTTGTACATATTCAGGTGTTTCACCTGGGAAGGGTGGGAACAGTTGAGCAGCAGCTGGCCTGGGGCTCAGCTCACGTTTACTCACAGAGGCCTCGGCACGGTCCCCCAGCTTTGCAATAAGGACGCTCCTTGCGTGGGTGGGCGGGGCTGCTGGCTGTATGGGAGATGATTCCCCACCTCTGACCAATTTCAGAATTGTTTACCACTGGAGCAAGTGCCTTGGTAGTGTTTTCCTCTGTATAACTGTTAGGTTCAGTTTGTTTTTTCTTTTTTGGTTCAAGTTAGATTTTATTCCTCTTTTATGTATTTATGGATATAAGCATGGAAATAATTCATTCTTATAAATACATCAGTGTGAATGGAAGAACTTTTTTTCTGTTTTATTTTTACATTTTATTTTTTAAAAATTTGAAATTTAATTTTATTTATTTTTTTATACAGTAGGTTATTATTAGTTATCTATTTTATGCATAAACATGTATACAGGTCAATCCCAATCTCCCAACTCATCCCACCACCACCACCCCATGGCTTCCTCCACTTTGTGTCCATACGTTTGTTCTCTACCTCTGTGTCTCTATTTCTGCCCTGCAAACCAGTTCATCTGTACCATTTTTCTAGGTTCCACATATAGGCATTAATATACAATATTTGTTTTTCTCTTTCTGACTTACTTCACTCTGCATGACAGTCTCTAGATCCATCAACTTCTCTACAAATGACCGTTTCATTCCTTTTTATGGCTGAGTAATATTCCTTTTTATATATGTACCACATCTTTATCCATTCGTCTGTCTGTGGCCATTTAGGTTGCTTCCATTACCTGGCTATTGTAAATAGTGTTGCAATGAACATTGTGGTGAATGTGTCTTTGTGATTTATGGTTTTCTCTGGGTATATGCCCAGAAGTGGGATTGCTGGAACCTGTGGTAATTCTCTTTTTAGTTTTTTAAAGGAACCTCCATACTGTTCTCCATAGTGACTGTATCAATTTACATTCCCACCAATAGCGGAAGAGGGTTCCTCTTGTCCACACCCTCCCCAGAATTTGTTGTTTGTAGATTATCTGATGATGCCGATTCTAACAGGTGTGAGGGCTTACCTCATTGTAGTTTTGATTTGCATTTCTCTAATAATTAGTGATGTTGAGCAGCTTTTCATGTGCGTCTTGGCCATCTCTGTGTCTTCTTTGAAGAAACGTCTCTTTAGATCTTCTGCCCATTTTTGTATTGGGTTGTTTGCTTTATTAATATTAAGCTGCATGAGCTGTTTATATATATTGGAGATTAAACCATTGTCCATTGATTCGTTTGTGAACGTTTTCGCCCATTCTGAGGGTTGCCTTTTTCCATTCCCGTTTTTTTAACAAAGAAAGAAAGAAAGCAAAAGAAGCAGAACACTAATGTGCGTGAAATATGCCTCTTGAAACTGTCGTTTTGAAATATGGACGTCTTTTGAATTTTTTGGTCGATATATGACCCCAGGATTTGTTTTCAGGGCAGGTGTCATTTACAGGCCTGTAATGATTTGCAATATCCACTGACCATTAGCGCTGGGATTAAAGCTGCTGTTGTGTGAAACGGCCACAAGGTGGCAGCAGTTCTCCCTTACCAAATCTGGTTACTAGGGCAGCAGAGCCTCAATGGAAGAAGCGTTCTAGATTGGAATGTAGAACGGAATGTGCCAGGAGAAAGCCCCTCAAGTTTGTCTCACTACTTCTTGTTCGTGTTTTTAATTTAATTTTTTAGTTTTTATTACAGCAAGTTTGAGTACAACGTTTAGCTTGTTGTAGGTGTGCAAGAGGTGGTTCTTTTACACATATACATATGTCTGTTCTTCCTGGAATCCTTTTCCCATGTACGTTATGACAGAATGTTGAGTAGTCTTCTCTTGGTATTCCGTAGGTCTTTGGTGATTATATACGTCTACTGTGTTTGTATATGTCTGTTAACCCCAATATCGTAATGAATTCAATCCTCACACCTTTCTTTGGTGAACCATAAGTTTGTTTAATGAATCTGTGATTGCCCTTCTCCGTGGAAATATCTGCCCTGGTATCAATTTATAGGTAACACCTATAAGTGATATGACATTATATGTGTCTTTCACTTTCTGACTTACTCCAAGTCACGTGATTACCTCTAGACTCATCTACGGTGCTGCAAATGGCATTGTGTCCTTTTTTTCCTTGGCCAATATTCTCTCTTAGCGAGGTCCATTTTCTGCAATGTGATTCCCTGAGGGCTGAGGATTAGCTGTCCTGGGCAGCCTGACCCTGCCGGCAAGCCCTCCCCAGGTGTGCCTGTGTTGAGGTCAATATAAACAGCACTCCAGGCAGCAATAGCCCCTGCAGCTGTGCCTGACTCCATATTCTCTGCACCATCAGCAGTCTCGGGGCTGTGCTGGTGGGAAGTTGTGAGGGTCCACGGCTGTGTGGTTTGTCGGGTGTGAGTGGGGCTCTGCTGGATTTTCGGCAGGAGTTGTCAGGCTGCCACCTGTAAAGAAGAGGATGTGTCACCCATAACTTCCAGTGGAATATCTCTCCGGGCTGAGGTGAGGAAGGAAAAAAAGGAGTGGGGGCCGGGACAGGAGGGGTATCTCAGGCAGGGCAATGGAAATCTTCCAGAAGAGCGCCCGTGGCCAGGACCATCCTGGCTGACCTGCAGGCACCAAGTTGGCCTGCGTGCTGTCGCTGGTGTGGCTCCACGGCACTTCCTCTAGGCTTTCAAGCCCTTGTACATATTCAGGTGTTTCACCTGGGAAGGGTGGGAACAGTTCAGCAGCAGCTGGCCTGGGGCTCAGCTCACGTTTACTCACAGAGGCCTCGCCACGGTCCCCCAGCTTTGCAATAAGGACGCTCCTTGCATGGGCGGGCGGGGCTGCTGGCTGTATGGGAGATGATTCCCCACCTCTGACCAATTTCAGAATTGTTTACCACTGGAGCAAGTGCCTTGGTAGTGTTTTCCTCTGTATAACTGTTAGGTTCAGTTTGTTTTTTCTTTTTTGGTTCAAGTTAGATTTTATTCCTCTTTTATGTATTTATGGATATAAGCATGGAAATAATTCATTCTTATAAATACATCAGTGTGAATGGAAGAACTTTTTTTCTGTTTTATTTTTACATTTTATTTTTTAAAAATTTGAAATTTAATTTTATTTATTTTTTTATACAGTAGGTTATTATTAGTTATCTATTTTATGCATAAACATGTATACAGGTCAATCCCAATCTCCCAACTCATCCCACCACCACCACACCTTGGCTTCCCCCACTTTGTGTCCATACGTTTGTTCTCTACCTCTGTGTCTCTATTTCTGCCCTGCAAACCAGTTCATCTGTACCATTTTTCTAGGTTCCATATATAGGCATTAATATACAATATTTGTTTTTCTCTTTCTGACTTACTTCACTCTGCATGACAGTCTCTAGATCCATCAACTTCTCTACAAATGACCGTTTCATTCCGTTTTATGGCTGAGTAATATTCCTTTTTATATATGTACCACATCTTTATCCATTCGTCTGTCTGTGGCCATTTAGGTTGCTTCCATTACCTGGCTATTGTAAATAGTGTTGCAATGAACATTGTGGTGAATGTGTCTTTGTGATTTATGGTTTTCTCTGGGTATATGCCCAGAAGTGGATTGCTGGATCCTATGGTAATTCTCTTTTTCGTTTTTTGAAGGAACCTACGTACTGTTCTCCATAGTGACTGTATCAATTTACATTCCCACCAATAGCGGAAGAGGGTTCCTTTTGTCCACACCCTCCCCAGAATTTGTTGTTTGTACATTATCTGATGATGCCGATTCTAACATGTGTGAGGTCTTACCTCATTGTAGTTTTTATTTGCATTTCTCTAATAATTAGTGATGTTGAGCAGCTTTTCATGTGCGTCTTGGCCATCTCTGTGTCTTCTTTGAAGAAACGTCTCTTTAGATCTTCTGCCCATTTTTGTATTGGGTTGTTTGTTTTATTAATATTAAGCTGCATGAGCTATTTATATATATTAGAGATTAAACCTTTGTCCATTGATTTGTTTGTGAACGTTTTCGCCCATTCTGAGGGTTGCCTTTTTCCATTCCCGTTTTTTTAACAAAGAAAGAAAGAAAGCAAAAGAAGCAGAACACTAATGTGCGTGAAATATGCCTCTTGAAACTGTCGTTTTGAAATATGGACGTCTTTTGAATTTTTTGGTCGATATATGACCCCAGGATTTGTTTTCAGGGCAGGTGTCATTTACAGGCCTGCAATGATTTGGAATATCCACTGACCATTAGCGCTGGGATTAAAGCTGCTGTTGTGTGAAACGGCCACAAGGTGGCAGCAGTTCTCCCTTACCAAATCTGGTTACTAGGGCAGCAGAGCCTCAATGGAAGTCGCGTTCTAGATTGGAATGTAGAACGGAATGTGCCAGGAGAAAGCCCCTCAAGTTTGTCTCACTACTTCTTGTTCATGTTTTTAATTTAATTTTTTATTTTTTATTACAGCAAGTTTGAGTACAACGTTTAGCTTGTTGTAGGTGTGCAAGAGGTGGTTCTTTTACACATATACATATGTCTGTTCTTCCTGGGAACCTTTTCCCATGTACGTTATGACAGAATGTTGAGTAGTCTTCTCTTGGTACTCCGTAGGTCTTTGGTGATTATATACGTCTACTGTGTTTGTATATGTCTGTTAACCCCAATATCGTAATGAATTCAATCCTCACACCTTTCCTTTGGTGAACCATAAGTTTGTTTAATGAATCTGTGATTGCCCTTCTCCGTGGAAATATCTGCCCTGGTATCAATTTATAGGTAACACCTATAAGTGATATGATATGATATCTGTCTTTCACTTTCTGACTTACTCCAAGTCACGTGATTACCTCTAGACTCATCTACGGTGCTGCAAATGGCATTGTGACCTTTTTTTCCTTGGCGAATATTCTGTCTTAGCGAGGTCCATTTTCTGCAATGTGATTCCCTGAGGGCTGAGGATTAGCTGACCTGGCCAGCCTGACCCTGCCGGCAAGCCCTCCCCGGTGTGCCTTGGTTGAGGTCAATATAAACAGCACTCCAGGCAGCAATAGCCCCTGCAGCTGTGCCTGACTCCATATTCTCTGCACCATCAGCAGTCTCGGTGCTGTGCTGTTGGGAGGGTGTGAGGGTCCACGGCTTTGTGGGTGGCCCGGTGTGAGTGGGGCTCTGCTGGATTTTCGGCAGGAGTTGCCAGGCTGCCACCTGTAAAGAAGAGGATGTGTCACCCATAACTTCCACTGGAATATCTCTCCGGGCTGAGGTGATGAAGGAAAAAAAGGAGTGGGTGCCGAGACAGGAGGGGTATCTCAGGCAGGGCAATGGAAAGCTTCCAGAAGAGCGCCCGTGGCCAGGACCATCCTGGCTGACCTGCAGGCACCAAGTTGGCCTGCGTGCTGTCGCTGGTGTGGCTCCACGGCCCTTCCTCTAGGCTTTCAAGCCCTTGTACATATTCAGGTGTTTCACCTGGGAAGGGTGGGCACAGTTCAGCAGCAGCTGGCCTGGGGCTCAGCTCACGTTTACTCACAGAGGCCTCGACACGGTCCCCCAGCTTTGCAATAAGGACGCTCCTTGCGTGGGCGGGCGGGGCTGCTGGCTGTATGGGAGATGATTCCCCACCTCTGACCAATTTCAGAATTGTTTACCACTGGAGCAAGTGCCTTGGTAGTGTTTTCCTCTGTATAACTGTTAGGTTCAGTTTTTTTTTTTTTTGGTTCAAGTTAGATTTTATTCCTCTTTTATGTATTTATGGATATAAGCATGGAAATAATTCATTCTTATAAATACATCAGTGTGAATGGAAGAACTTTTTTTTCTGTTTTATTTTTACATTTTATTTTTAAAAAATTTGAAATTTAATTTTATTTATTTTTCTATACAGTAGGTTATTATTAGTTATCTATTTTATGCATAAACATGTATACAGGTCAATCCCAATCTCCCAACTCATCCCACCACCACCACCCCATGGCTTCCCCCACTTTGTGTCCATACGTTTGTTCTCTACCTCTCTGTCTCTATTTCTGCCCTGCAAACCAGTTCATCTGTACCATTTTTCTAGGTTCCACATATAGGCCTTAATATACAATATTTGTTTTTCTCTTTCTGACTTACTTCACTCTGCATGACAGTCTCTAGATCCATCAACTTCTCTACAAATGACCGTTTCATTCCTTTTTATGGCTGAGTAATATTCCATTTTATATATGTACCACATCTTTATCCATTCGTCTGTCTGTGGCCATTTAGGTTGCTTCCATTACCTGGCTATTGTAAATAGTGCTGCAATTAACATTGTGGTGAATGTGTCTTTGTGATTTATGGTTTTCTCTGGGTATATGCCCAGAAGTGGGATTGCTGGATCCTATGGTAATTCTCTTTTTAGTTTTTTAAAGGAACCTCCATACTGTTCTCCATAGTGACTGTATCAATTTACATTCCCACCAATAGCGGAAGAGGGTTCCTTTTGTCCACACCCTCCCCAGAATTTGTTGTTTGTAGATTATCTGATGATACCGATTCTAACAGGTGTGAGGTCTTACCTCATTGTAGTTTTGATTTGCATTTCTCTAATAATTAGTGATGTTGAGCAGCTTTTCATGTGTGTCTTGGCCATCTCTGTGTCTTCTTTGAAGAAACGTCTCTTTAGATCTTCTGCCCATTTTTGTATTGGGTTGTTTGTTTTATTAATATTAAGCTGCATGAGCTGTTTATATATATTGGAGATTAAACCTTTGTCCATTGATTCGTTTGTGAACGTTTTCGCCCATTCTGAGGGTTGCCTTTTTCCATTCCCGTTTTTTTAACAAAGAAAGAAAGAAAGCAAAAGAAGCAGAACACTAATGTGCGTGAAATATGCCTCTTGAAACTGTCGTTTTGAAATATGGACGTCTTTTGAATTTTTTGGTCGGTATATGACCCCAGGATTTGTTTTCAGGGCAGGTGTCATTTACAGGCCTGTAATGATTTGGAATATCCACTGACCATTAGCGCTGGGATTAAAGCTGCTGTTGTGTGAAACGGCCACAAGGTGGCAGCAGTTCTCCCTTACCAAATCTGGTTACTAGGGCAGCAGAGCCTCAATGGAAGAAGCGTTCTAGATTGGAATGTAGAACGGAATGTGCCAGGAGAAAGCCCCTCAAGTTTGTCTCACTACTTCTTGTTCGTGTTTTTAATTTAATTTTTTATTTTTTATTACAGCAAGTTTGAGTACAACGTTTAGCTTGTTGTTGGTGTGCAAGAGGTGTTTCTTTTACACATATACATATGTCTGTTCTTCCTGGGAACCATTTCCCATGTACGTTATGACAGAATGTTGAGTAGTCTTCTCTTGGTACTCCGTAGGTCTTTGGTGATTATATACTTCTACTGTGTTTGTATATGTCTGTTAACCCCAATATCGTAATGAATTCAATCCTCACACCTTTCCTTTGGTGAACCATATGTTTGTTTAATGAATCTGTGATTGCCCTTCTCCGTGGAAATATCTGCCCTGGTATCAATTTATAGGTAACACCTATAAGTGATATGATATGATATGTGTCTTTCACTTTCCCTTTCTGACTTACTCCAAGTCACGTGATTACCTCTAGACTCATCTACGGTGCTGCAAATGGCATTGTGTCCTTTTATTCCTTGGCGAATATTCTGTCTTAGCGAGGTCCATTTTCTGCAATGTGATTCCCTGAGGGCTGAGGATTAGCTGACCTGGCCAGCCTGACCCTGCCGGCAAGCCCTCTCCAGGTGTGCCTGGGTTGAGGTCAATATAAACAGCACTCCAGGCAGCAATAGCCCCTGCAGCTGTGCCTGACTCCTTATTCTCTGCACCATCAGCAGTCTCTGGGCTGTGCTGGTGGGAGCGTGTGAGGGTCCACGGCTTTGTGGTTGGTCCGGTGTGAGTGGGGCTCTGCTGGATTTTCGGCAGGAGTTGCCAGGCTGCCACCTGTAAAGAAGAGGATGTGTCACCCATAACTTCCACTGGAATATCTTTCCGGGCTGAGGTGAGGAAGGAAAAAAAGGAGTGGGTGCCGGGACAGGAGGGGTATCTCAGGCAGGGCAATGGAAAGCTTCCAGAAGAGCGCCCGTGGCCAGGACCATCCTGGCTGACCTGCAGGCACCAAGTTGGCCTGCGTGCTGTCGCTGGTGTGGCTCCACGGCCCTTCCTCTAGGTTTTCAAGCCCTTGTACATATTCAGGTGTTTCACCTGGGAAGGGTGGGAACAGTTCAGCAGCAGCTGGCCTGGGGCTCAGCTCACGTTTACTCACAGAGGCCTCGCCACGGTCCCCCAGCTTTGCAATAAGGACGCTCCTTGCGTGGGCGGGCGGGGCTGCTGGCTGTATGGGAGATGATTCCCCACCTCTGACCAATTTCAGAATTGTTTACCACTGGAGCAAGTGCCTTGGTAGTGTTTTCCTCTGTATAACTGTTAGGTTCAGTTTGTTTTTTCTTTTTTGGTTCAAGTTAGATTTTATTCCTCTTTTATGTATTTATGGATATAAGCATGGAAATAATTCATTTTTATAAATACATCAGTGTGAATGGAAGAACTTTTTATCTGTTTTATTTTTACATTTTATTTTTTAAAAATTTGAAATTTAATTTTATTTATTTTTTTATACAGTAGGTTATTATTAGTTATCTATTTTATGCATAAACATGTATACAGGTCAATCCCAATCTCCCAACTCATCCCACCACCACCACCCCATGGCTTCCTCCACTTTGTGTCCATACGTTTGTTCTCTACCTCTGTGTCTCTATTTCTGCCCTGCAAACCAGTTCATCTGTACCATTTTTCTAGGTTCCACATATAGGCCTTAATATACAATATTTGTTTTTCTCTTTCTGACTTACTTCACTCTGCATGACAGTCTCTAGATCCATCAACTTCTCTACAAATGACCGTTTCATTCCTTTTTATGGCTGAGTAATATTCCTTTTTATATATGAACCACATCTTTATCCATTCGTCTGTCTGTGGCCATTTAGGTTGCTTCCATTACCTGGCTATTGTAAATAGTGCTGCAATGAACATTGTGGTGAATGTGTCTTTGTGATTTATGGTTTTCTCTGGGTATATGCCCAGAAGTTGGATTGCTGGATCCTATGGTAATTCTCTTTTTCGTTTTTTAAAGGAACCTCCATACTGTTCTCCATAGTGACTGTATCAATTTACATTCCCACCAATAGCGGAAGAGGGTTCCTTTGTCCACACCCTCCCCAGAATTTGTTGTTTGTAGATTATCTGATGATGCTGATTCTAACAGGTGTGAGGTCTTACCTCATTGTAGTTTTGATTTCCATTTCTCTAATAATTAGTGATGTTGAGCAGCTTTTCATGTGCGTCTTGGCCATCTCTGTGTCTTCTTTGAAGAAACGTCTCTTTAGATCTTCTGCCCATTTTTGTATTGGGTTGTTTGTTTTATTAATATTAAGCTGCATGAGCTGTTTATATATATTGGAGATAAAACCTTTGTCCAAAGATTCGTTTGTGAACGTTTTCGCCCATTCTGAGGGTTGCCTTTTTCCATTCCCGTTTTTTTAACAAAGAAAGAAAGAAAGCAAAAGAAGCAGAACACTAATGTGCGTGAAATATGCCTCTTGAAACTGTCGTTTTGAAATATGGACGTCTTTTGAATTTTTTGGTCGATATATGACCCCAGGATTTGTTTTCAGGGCAGGTGTCATTTCCAGGCCTGTAATGATTTGCAATATCCACTGACCTTTAGCGCTGGGATTAAAGCTGCTGTTGTGTGAAACGGCCACAAGGTGGCAGCAGTTCTCCCTTACCAAATCTGGTTACTAGAGCAGTAGAGCCTCAATGGAAGTCGCGTTCTAGATTGGAATGTAGAACGGAATGTGCCAGGAGAAAGCCCCTCAAGTTTGTCTCACTACTTCTTGTTCGTGTTTTTAATTTAATTTTTTTGGTTTTTATTACAGCAAGTTTGAGTACAACGTTTACCTTGTTGTAGGTGTGCAAGAGGTGGTTCTTTTACACATATACATATGTCTGTTCTTCCTGGAATCCTTTTCCCATGTACGTTATGACAGAATGTTGAGTAGTCTTCTCTTGGTACTCCGTAGGTCTTTGGTGATTATATACGTCTACTGTGTTTGTATATGTCTGTTAACCCCAATATCGTAATGAATTCAATCCTCACACATTTCCTTTGGTGAACCATAAGTTTGTTTAATGAATCTGTGATTGCCCTTCTCCGTGGAAATATCTGCCCTGGTATCAATTTATAGATAACACCTATAAGTGATATGACATGATATGTGTCTTTCACTTTCTGACTTACTCCAAGTCACGTGATTACCTCTAGACTCATCTACGGTGCTGCAAATGGCATTGTGTCCTTTTTTTCCTTGGCCAATATTCTCTCTTAGCGAGGTCCATTTTCTGCAATGTGATTCCCTGAAGGCTGAGGATTAGCTGACCTGGGCAGCCTGACCCTGCCGGCAAGCCCTCCCCAGGTGTGCCTGGGTTGTGGTCAATATAAACAGCACTCCAGGCAGCAATAGCCCCTGCAGCTGTGCCTGACTCCATATTCTCTGCACCATCAGCAGTCTCTGGGCTGTGCTGGTGGGAGGGTGTGAGGGTCCACGGCTTTGTGGGTGGCCCGGTGTGAGTGCGGCTCTGCTGGATTTTCGTCAGGAATTTCCAGGCTGCCACCTGTAAAGAAGAGGATGTGTCACCCATAACTTCCACTGGAATATCTCGCCGGGCTTAGGTGAGGAAGGAAAAAAAGGAGTGGGGGCTGAGAAAGGAGGGGTATCTCAGGCAGGGCAATGGAAAGCTTCCAGAAGAGCGCCCGTGGCCAGGACCATCCTGGCTGACCTGCAGGCACCAAGTTGGCCTGTGTGCTGTCGCTCGTGTGGCTCCACGGCCCTTCCTCTAGGCTTTCCAGCCCTTGTACATATTCAGGTGTTTCACCTGGGAAGGGTGGAAATAGTTCAGCAGCAGCTGGCCTGGGGCTCAGCTCACGTTTACTCACAGAGGCCTCGGCACGGTCCCCCAGCTTTGCAATAAGGACGCTCCTTGCGTGGGCGGGCGGGGCTGCTGGCTGTATGGGAGATGATTCCCCACCTCTGACCAATTTCAGAATTGTTTACCACTGGAGCAAGTGCCTTGGTAGTGTTTTCCTCTGTATAACTGTTAGGTTAAGTTTTTTTTTTTTTGGTTCAAGTTAGATTTTATTCCTCTTTTATGTATTTATGGATATAAGCATGGAAATAATTCATTCTTATAAATACATCAGTGTGAATGGAAGAACTTTTTTTTCTGTTTTATTTTTACATTTTATTTTTAAAAAATTTGAAATTTAATTTTATTTATTTTTTTATACAGTAGGTTATTATTAGTTATCTATTTTATGCATAAACATGTATACAGATCAATCCCAATCTCCCAACTCATCCCACCACCACCACCCCATGGCTTCCCCCACTTTGTGTCCATACGTTTGTTCTCTACCTCTGTGTCTCTATTTCTGCCCTGCAAACCAGTTCATCTGTACCATTTTTCTAGGTTCCACATATAGGCCTTAATATACAATATTTGTTTTTCTCTTTCTGACTTACTTCACTCTGCATGACAGTCTCTAGATCCATCAACTTCTCTACAAATGACCGTTTCATTCCTTTTTATGGCTGAGTAATATTCCATTTTATATATGTACCACATCTTTATCCATTCGTCTGTCTGTGGCCATTTAGGTTGCTTCCATTACCTGGCTATTGTAAATAGTGCTGCAATGAACATTGTGGTGAATGTGTCTTTGTGATTTATGGTTTTCTCTGGGTATATGCCCAGAAGTGGGATTGCTGGATCCTATGGTAATTCTCTTTTTCGTTTATTAAAGGAACCTCCATACTGTTCTCCATAGTGACTGTATCAATTTACATTCCCACCAATAGCGGAAGAGGGTTCCTTTTGTCCACACCCTCCCCAGAATTTGTTGTTTGTAGATTATCTGATGATGCCGGTTCTAACAGGTGTGAGGTCTTACCTCATTGTAGTTTTGATTTGCATTTCTCTAATAATTAGTGATGTTGAGCAGCTTTTCATGTGCGTCTTGGCCATCTCTGTGTCTTCTTTGAAGAAACGTCTCTTTAGATCTTCTGCCCATTTTTGTATTGGGTTGTTTGTTTTATTAATATTAAGCTGCATGAGCTGTTTATATATATTGGAGATTAAACCTTTGTCCATTGATTCGTTTGTGAACGTTTTCGCCCATTCTGAGGGTTGCCTTTTTCCATTCCCGTATTTTTAACAAAGAAAGAAAGAAAGCAAAAGAAGCAGAACACTAATGTGCGTGAAATATGCCTCTTGAAACTGTCGTTTTGAAATATGGACGTCTTTTGAATTTTTTGGTCGGTATATGACCCCAGGATTTGTTTTCAGGGCAGGTGTCATTTACAGGCCTGTAATGATTTTGAATATCCACTGACCATTAGCGCTGGGATTAAAGCTGCTGTTGTGTGAAACGGCCACAAGGTGGCAGCAGTTCTCCCTTACCAAATCTGGTTACTAGGGCAGCAGAGCCTCAATTGAAGAAGCGTTCTAGATTGGAATGTAGAACGGAATGTGCCAGGAGAAAGCCCCTCAAGTTTGTCTCACTGCTTCTTGTTCGTGTTTTTAATTTAATTTTTTATTTTTTATTACAGCAAGTTTGAGTACAACGTTTAGCTTGTTGTTGGTGTGCAAGAGGTGGTTCTTTTACACATATATATATGTCTGTTCTTCCTGGGAACCATTTCCCATGTACGTTATGACAGAATGTTGAGTAGTCTTCTCTTGGTACTCGGTACGGCTTTGGTGATTATATACTTCTACTGTGTTTGTATATGTCTGTTAACCCCAATATCGTAATGAATTCAATCCTCACACCTTTCCTTTGGTGAACCATAAGTTTGTTTAATGAATCTGTGATTGCCCTTCTCCGTGGAAATATCTGCCCTGGTATCAATTTATAGGTAACACCTATAAGTGATATGATATGATATGTGTCTTTCACTTTCTGACTTACTCCAAGTCACGTGATTACCTCTAGACTCATCTACGGTGCTGCAAATGGCATTGTGTCCTTTTTTTCCTTGGCGAATATTCTGTCTTAGCGAGGTCCATTTTCTGCAATGTGATTCCCTGAGGGCTGAGGATTAGCTGACCTGGCCAGCCTGACCCTGCCGGCAAGCCCTCTCCAGGTGTGCCTGGGTTGAGGTCAATATAAACAGCACTCCAGGCAGCAATAGCCCCTGCAGCTGTGCCTGACTCCATATTCTCTGCACCATCAGCAGTCTCTGGGCTGTGCTGGTGGGAGCGTGTGAGGGTCCACGGCTTTGTGGTTGGTCCGGTGTGAGTGGGGCTCTGCTGGATTTTCGGCAGGAGTTGCCAGGCTGCCACCTGTAAAGAAGAGGATGTGTCACCCATAACTTCCACTGGAATAACTTTCCGGGCTGAGGTGAGGAAGGAAAAAAAGGAGTGGGTGCCGGGACAGGAGGGGTATCTCAGGCAGGGCAATGGAAAGCTTCCAGAAGAGCGCCCGTGGCCAGGACCATCCTGGCTGACCTGCAGGCACCAAGTTGGCCTGCGTGCTGTCGCTGGTGTGGCTCCACGGCCCTTCCTCTAGGCTTTCAAGCCCTTGTACATATTCAGGTGTTTCACCTGGGAAGGGTGGGAACAGTTGAGCAGCAGCTGGCCTGGGGCTCAGCTCACGTTTACTCACAGAGGCCTCGGCACGGTCCCCCAGCTTTGCAATAAGGACGCTCCTTGCGTGGGTGGGCGGGGCTGCTGGCTGTATGGGAGATGATTCCCCACCTCTGACCAATTTCAGAATTGTTTACCACTGGAGCAAGTGCCTTGGTAGTGTTTTCCTCTGTATAACTGTTAGGTTCAGTTTGTTTTTTCTTTTTTGGTTCAAGTTAGATTTTATTCCTCTTTTATGTATTTATGGATATAAGCATGGAAATAATTCATTCTTATAAATACATCAGTGTGAATGGAAGAACTTTTTTTCTGTTTTATTTTTACATTTTATTTTTTAAAAATTTGAAATTTAATTTTATTTATTTTTTATACAGTAGGTTATTATTAGTTATCTATTTTATGCATAAACATGTATACAGGTCAATCCCAATCTCCCAACTCATCCCACCACCACCACCCCATGGCTTCCTCCACTTTGTGTCCATACGTTTGTTCTCTACCTCTGTGTCTCTATTTCTGCCCTGCAAACCAGTTCATCTGTACCATTTTTCTAGGTTCCACATATAGGCCTTAATATACAATATTTGTTTTTCTCTTTCTGACTTACTTCACTCTGCATGACAGTCTCTAGATCCATCAACTTCTCTACAAATGACCGTTTCATTCCTTTTTATGGCTGAGTAATATTCCTTTTTATATATGTACCACATCTTTATCCATTCGTCTGTCTGTGGCCATTTAGGTTGCTTCCATTACCTGGCTATTGTAAATAGTGTTGCAATGAACATTGTGGTGAATGTGTCTTTGTGATTTATGGTTTTCTCTGGGTATATGCCCAGAAGTGGGATTGCTGGAACCTGTGGTAATTCTCTTTTTAGTTTTTTAAAGGAACCTCCATACTGTTCTCCATAGTGACTGTATCAATTTACATTCCCACCAATAGCGGAAGAGGGTTCCTCTTGTCCACACCCTCCCCAGAATTTGTTGTTTGTAGATTATCTGATGATGCCGATTCTAACAGGTGTGAGGGCTTACCTCATTGTAGTTTTGATTTGCATTTCTCTAATAATTAGTGATGTTGAGCAGCTTTTCATGTGCGTCTTGGCCATCTCTGTGTCTTCTTTGAAGAAACGTCTCTTTAGATCTTCTGCCCATTTTTGTATTGGGTTGTTTGCTTTATTAATATTAAGCTGCATGAGCTGTTTATATATATTGGAGATTAAACCATTGTCCATTGATTCGTTTGTGAACGTTTTCGCCCATTCTGAGGGTTGCCTTTTTCCATTCCCGTTTTTTTAACAAAGAAAGAAAGAAAGCAAAAGAAGCAGAACACTAATGTGCGTGAAATATGCCTCTTGAAACTGTCGTTTTGAAATATGGACGTCTTTTGAATTTTTTGGTCGATATATGACCCCAGGATTTGTTTTCAGGGCAGGTGTCATTTACAGGCCTGTAATGATTTGCAATATCCACTGACCATTAGCGCTGGGATTAAAGCTGCTGTTGTGTGAAACGGCCACAAGGTGGCAGCAGTTCTCCCTTACCAAATCTGGTTACTAGGGCAGCAGAGCCTCAATGGAAGAAGCGTTCTAGATTGGAATGTAGAACGGAATGTGCCAGGAGAAAGCCCCTCAAGTTTGTCTCACTACTTCTTGTTCGTGTTTTTAATTTAATTTTTTAGTTTTTATTACAGCAAGTTTGAGTACAACGTTTAGCTTGTTGTAGGTGTGCAAGAGGTGGTTCTTTTACACATATACATATGTCTGTTCTTCCTGGAATCCTTTTCCCATGTACGTTATGACAGAATGTTGAGTAGTCTTCTCTTGGTATTCCGTAGGTCTTTGGTGATTATATACGTCTACTGTGTTTGTATATGTCTGTTAACCCCAATATCGTAATGAATTCAATCCTCACACCTTTCTTTGGTGAACCATAAGTTTGTTTAATGAATCTGTGATTGCCCTTCTCCGTGGAAATATCTGCCCTGGTATCAATTTATAGGTAACACCTATAAGTGATATGACATTATATGTGTCTTTCACTTTCTGACTTACTCCAAGTCACGTGATTACCTCTAGACTCATCTACGGTGCTGCAAATGGCATTGTGTCCTTTTTTTCCTTGGCCAATATTCTCTCTTAGCGAGGTCCATTTTCTGCAATGTGATTCCCTGAGAGCTGAGGATTAGCTGTCCTGGGCAGCCTGACCCTGCCGGCAAGCCCTCCCCAGGTGTGCCTGTGTTGAGGTCAATATAAACAGCACTCCAGGCAGCAATAGCCCCTGCAGGTGTGCCTGACTCCATATTCTCTGCACCATCAGCAGTCTCGGGGCTGTGCTGGTGGGAAGTTGTGAGGGTCCACGGCTGTGTGGTTGGTCGGGTGTGAGTGGGGCTCTGCTGGATTTTCGGCAGGAGTTGCCAGGCTGCCACCTGTAAAGAAGAGGATGTGTCACCCATAACTTCCAGTGGAATATCTCTCCGGGCTGAGGTGAGGAAGGAAAAAAAGGAGTGGGGGCCGGGACAGGAGGGGTATCTCAGGCAGGGCAATGGAAATCTTCCAGAAGAGCGCCCGTGGCCAGGACCATCCTGGCTGACCTGCAGGCACCAAGTTGGCCTGCGTGCTGTCGCTGGTGTGGCTCCACGGCACTTCCTCTAGGCTTTCAAGCCCTTGTACATATTCAGGTGTTTCACCTGGGAAGGGTGGGAACAGTTCAGCAGCAGCTGGCCTGGGGCTCAGCTCACGTTTACTCACAGAGGCCTCGGCACGGTCCCCCAGCTTTGCAATAAGGACGCTCCTTGCATTGGCGGGCGGGGCTGCTGGCTGTATGGGAGATGATTCCCCACCTCTGACCAATTTCAGAATTGTTTACCACTGGAGCAAGTGCCTTGGTAGTGTTTTCCTCTGTATAACTGTTAGGTTCAGTTTGTTTTTTCTTTTTTGGTTCAAGTTAGATTTTATTCCTCTTTTATGTATTTATGGATATAAGCATGGAAATAATTCATTCTTATAAATACATCAGTGTGAATGGAAGAACTTTTTTTCTGTTTTATTTTTACATTTTATTTTTTAAAAATTTGAAATTTAATTTTATTTATTTTTTTATACAGTAGGTTATTATTAGTTATCTATTTTATGCATAAACATGTATACAGGTCAATCCCAATCTCCCAACTCATCCCACCACCACCACACCTTGGCTTCCCCCACTTTGTGTCCATACGTTTGTTCTCTACCTCTGTGTCTCTATTTCTGCCCTGCAAACCAGTTCATCTGTACCATTTTTCTAGGTTCCATATATAGGCATTAATATACAATATTTGTTTTTCTCTTTCTGACTTACTTCACTCTGCATGACAGTCTCTAGATCCATCAACTTCTCTACAAATGACCGTTTCATTCCGTTTTATGGCTGAGTAATATTCCTTTTTATATATGTACCACATCTTTATCCATTCGTCTGTCTGTGGCCATTTAGGTTGCTTCCATTACCTGGCTATTGTAAATAGTGTTGCAATGAACATTGTGGTGAATGTGTCTTTGTGATTTATGGTTTTCTCTGGGTATATGCCCAGAAGTGGATTGCTGGATCCTATGGTAATTCTCTTTTTCGTTTTTTGAAGGAACCTACATACTGTTCTCCATAGTGACTGTATCAATTTACATTCCCACCAATAGCGGAAGAGGGTTCCTTTTGTCCACACCCTCCCCAGAATTTGTTGTTTGTACATTATCTGATGATGCCGATTCTAACAGGTGTGAGGTCTTACCTCATTGTAGTTTTGATTTGCATTTCTCTAATAATTAGTGATGTTGAGCAGCTTTTCATGTGCGTCTTGGCCATCTCTGTGTCTTCTTTGAAGAAACGTCTCTTTAGATCTTCTGCCCATTTTTGTATTGGGTTGTTTGTTTTATTAATATTAAGCTGCATGAGCTATTTATATATATTGGAGATTAAACCTTTGTCCATTGATTTGTTTGTGAACGTTTTCGCCCATTCTGAGGGTTGCCTTTTTCCATTCCCGTTTTTTTAACAAAGAAAGAAAGAAAGCAAAAGAAGCAGAACACTAATGTGCGTGAAATATGCCTCTTGAAACTGTCGTTTTGAAATATGGACGTCTTTTGAATTTTTTGGTCGATATATGACCCCAGGATTTGTTTTCAGGGCAGGTGTCATTTACAGGCCTGCAATGATTTGGAATATCCACTGACCATTAGCGCTGGGATTAAAGCTGCTGTTGTGTGAAACGGCCACAAGGTGGCAGCAGTTCTCCCTTACCAAATCTGGTTACTAGGGCAGCAGAGCCTCAATGGAAGTCGCGTTCTAGATTGGAATGTAGAACGGAATGTGCCAGGAGAAAGCCCCTCAAGTTTGTCTCACTACTTCTTGTTCATGTTTTTAATTTAATTTTTTATTTTTTATTACAGCAAGTTTGAGTACAACGTTTAGCTTGTTGTAGGTGTGCAAGAGGTGGTTCTTTTACACATATACATATGTCTGTTCTTCCTGGGAACCTTTTCCCATGTACGTTATGACAGAATGTTGAGTAGTCTTCTCTTGGTACTCCGTAGGTCTTTGGTGATTATATACGTCTACTGTGTTTGTATATGTCTGTTAACCCCAATATCGTAATGAATTCAATCCTCACACCTTTCCTTTGGTGAACCATAAGTTTGTTTAATGAATCTGTGATTGCCCTTCTCCGTGGAAATATCTGCCCTGGTATCAATTTATAGGTAACACCTATAAGTGATATGATATGATATCTGTCTTTCACTTTCTGACTTACTCCAAGTCACGTGATTACCTCTAGACTCATCTACGGTGCTGCAAATGGCATTGTGACCTTTTTTTCCTTGGCGAATATTCTGTCTTAGCGAGGTCCATTTTCTGCAATGTGATTCCCTGAGGGCTGAGGATTAGCTGACCTGGCCAGCCTGACCCTGCCGGCAAGCCCTCCCCGGTGTGCCTTGGTTGAGGTCAATATAAACAGCACTCCAGGCAGCAATAGCCCCTGCAGCTGTGCCTGACTCCATATTCTCTGCACCATCAGCAGTCTCGGTGCTGTGCTGTTGGGAGGGTGTGAGGGTCCACGGCTTTGTGGGTGGCCCGGTGTGAGTGGGGCTCTGCTGGATTTTCGGCAGGAGTTGCCAGGCTGCCACCTGTAAAGAAGAGGATGTGTCACCCATAACTTCCACTGGAATATCTCTCCGGGCTGAGGTGATGAAGGAAAAAAAGGAGTGGGTGCCGAGACAGGAGGGGTATCTCAGGCAGGGCAATGGAAAGCTTCCAGAAGAGCGCCCGTGGCCAGGACCATCCTGGCTGACCTGCAGGCACCAAGTTGGCCTGCGTGCTGTCGCTGGTGTGGCTCCACGGCCCTTCCTCTAGGCTTTCAAGCCCTTGTACATATTCAGGTGTTTCACCTGGGAAGGGTGGGCACAGTTCAGCAGCAGCTGGCCTGGGGCTCAGCTCACGTTTACTCACAGAGGCCTCGACACGGTCCCCCAGCTTTGCAATAAGGACGCTCCTTGCGTGGGCGGGCGGGGCTGCTGGCTGTATGGGAGATGATTCCCCACCTCTGACCAATTTCAGAATTGTTTACCACTGGAGCAAGTGCCTTGGTAGTGTTTTCCTCTGTATAACTGTTAGGTTCAGTTTTTTTTTTTTTTTGGTTCAAGTTAGATTTTATTCCTCTTTTATGTATTTATGGATATAAGCATGGAAATAATTCATTCTTATAAATACATCAGTGTGAATGGAAGAACTTTTTTTTCTGTTTTATTTTTACATTTTATTTTTAAAAAATTTGAAATTTAATTTTATTTATTTTTCTATACAGTAGGTTATTATTAGTTATCTATTTTATGCATAAACATGTATACAGGTCAATCCCAATCTCCCAACTCATCCCACCACCACCACCCCATGGCTTCCCCCACTTTGTGTCCATACGTTTGTTCTCTACCTCTCTGTCTCTATTTCTGCCCTGCAAACCAGTTCATCTGTACCATTTTTCTAGGTTCCACATATAGGCCTTAATATACAATATTTGTTTTTCTCTTTCTGACTTACTTCACTCTGCATGACAGTCTCTAGATCCATCAACTTCTCTACAAATGACCGTTTCATTCCTTTTTATGGCTGAGTAATATTCCATTTTATATATGTACCACATCTTTATCCATTCGTCTGTCTGTGGCCATTTAGGTTGCTTCCATTACCTGGCTATTGTAAATAGTGCTGCAATTAACATTGTGGTGAATGTGTCTTTGTGATTTATGGTTTTCTCTGGGTATATGCCCAGAAGTGGGATTGCTGGATCCTATGGTAATTCTCTTTTTAGTTTTTTAAAGGAACCTCCATACTGTTCTCCATAGTGACTGTATCAATTTACATTCCCACCAATAGCGGAAGAGGGTTCCTTTTGTCCACACCCTCCCCAGAATTTGTTGTTTGTAGATTATCTGATGATACCGATTCTAACAGGTGTGAGGTCTTACCTCATTGTAGTTTTGATTTGCATTTCTCTAATAATTAGTGATGTTGAGCAGCTTTTCATGTGTGTCTTGGCCATCTCTGTGTCTTCTTTGAAGAAACGTCTCTTTAGATCTTCTGCCCATTTTTGTATTGGGTTGTTTGTTTTATTAATATTAAGCTGCATGAGCTGTTTATATATATTGGAGATTAAACCTTTGTCCATTGATTCGTTTGTGAACGTTTTCGCCCATTCTGAGGGTTGCCTTTTTCCATTCCCGTATTTTTAACAAAGAAAGAAAGAAAGCAAAAGAAGCAGAACACTAATGTGCGTGAAATATGCCTCTTGAAACTGTCGTTTTGAAATATGGACGTCTTTTGAATTTTTTGGTCGGTATATGACCCCAGGATTTGTTTTCAGGGCAGGTGTCATTTACAGGCCTGTAATGATTTGGAATATCCACTGACCATTAGCGCTGGGATTAAAGCTGCTGTTGTGTGAAACGGCCACAAGGTGGCAGCAGTTCTCCCTTACCAAATCTGGTTACTAGGGCAGCAGAGCCTCAATGGAAGAAGCGTTCTAGATTGGAATGTAGAACGGAATGTGCCAGGAGAAAGCCCCTCAAGTTTGTCTCACTACTTCTTGTTCGTGTTTTTAATTTAATTTTTTATTTTTTATTACAGCAAGTTTGAGTACAACGTTTAGCTTGTTGTAGGTGTGCAAGAGGTGGTTCTTTTACACATATACATATGTCTGTTCTTCCTGGGAACCTTTTCCCATGTACGTTATGACAGAATGTTGAGTAGTCTTCTCTTGGTACTCCGTAGGTCTTTGGTGATTATATACGTCTACTGTGTTTGTATATGTCTGTTAACCCCAATATCGTAATGAATTCAATCCTCACACCTTTCCTTTGGTGAACCATATGTTTGTTTAATGAATCTCTGATTGCCCTTCTCCGTGGAAATATCTGCCCTGGTATCAATTTATAGGTAACACCTATAAGTGATATGATATGATATGTGTCTTTCACTTTCCCTTTCTGACTTACTCCAAGTCACGTGATTACCTCTAGACTCATCTACGGTGCTGCAAATGGCATTGTGTCCTTTTATTCCTTGGCGAATATTCTGTCTTAGCGAGGTCCATTTTCTGCAATGTGATTCCCTGAGGGCTGAGGATTAGCTGACCTGGCCAGCCTGACCCTGCCGGCAAGCCCTCTCCAGGTGTGCCTGGGTTGAGGTCAATATAAACAGCACTCCAGGCAGCAATAGCCCCTGCAGCTGTGCCTGACTCCTTATTCTCTGCACCATCAGCAGTCTCTGGGCTGTGCTGGTGGGAGCGTGTGAGGGTCCACGGCTTTGTGGTTGGTCCGGTGTGAGTGGGGCTCTGCTGGATTTTCGGCAGGAGTTGCCAGGCTGCCACCTGTAAAGAAGAGGATGTGTCACCCATAACTTCCACTGGAATATCTCTCCGGGCTGAGGTGAGGAAGGAAAAAAAGGAGTGGGGGCCGGGACAAGAGGGGTATCTCAGGCAGGGCAATGGAAAGCTTCCAGAAGAGCGCCCGTGGCCAGGACCATCCTGGCTGACCTGCAGGCACCAAGTTGGCCTGCGTGCTGTCGCTGGTGTGGCTCCACGGCCCTTCCTCTAGGCTTTCAAGCCCTTGTACATATTCAGGTGTTTCACCTGGGAAGGGTGGGAACAGTTCAGCAGCAGCTGGCCTGGGGCTCAGCTCACGTTTACTCACAGAGGCCTCGGCACGGTCCCCCAGCTTTGCAATAAGGACGCTCCTTGCATGGGCGGGCGGGGCTGCTGGCTGTATGGGAGATGATTCCCCACCTCTGACCAATTTCAGAATTGTTTACCACTGGAGCAAGTGCCTTGGTCGTGTTTTCCTCTGTATAACTGTTAGGTTCAGTATTTTTTTTTCTTTTTTGGTTCAAGTTAGATTTTATTCCTCTTTTATGTATTTATGGATATAAGCATGGAAATAATTCATTCTTATAAATACATCAGTGTGAATGGAAGAACTTTTTTTTCTGTATTATTTTTACATTTTATTTTTTAAAAATTTGAAATTTAATTTTATTTATTTTTTTATACAGTAGGTTATTATTAGTTATCTATTTTATGCATAAACATGTATACAGGTCAATCCCAATCTCCCAACTCATCCCACCACCACCACCCCATGGCTTCCCCCACTTTGTGTCCATACGTTTGTTCTCTACCTCTGTGTCTCTATTTCTGCCCTGCAAACCAGTTCATCTGTACCATTTTTCTAGGTTCCACATATAGGCATTAATATACAATATTTGTTTTTCTCTTTCTGACTTACTTCACTCTGCATGACAGTCTCTAGATCCATCAACTTCTCTACAAATGACCGTTGCATTCCGTTTTATGGCTGAGTAATATTCCTTTTTATATATGTACCACATCTTTATCCATTCGTCTGACTGTGGCCATTTAGGTTGCTTCCATTACCTGGCTATTGTAAATAGTGCTGCAATGAACATTGTGGTGAATGTGTCTTTGTGATTTATGGTTTTCTCTGGGTATATGCCCAGAAGTGGGATTGCTGGATCCTATGGTAATTCTCTTTTTCGTTTTTTAAAGGAACCTCCATACTGTTCTCCATAGTGACTGTATCAATTTACATTCCCACCAATAGCGGAAGAGGGTTCCTTTTGTCCACACCCTCCCCAGAATTTGGTGTTTGTAGATTATCGGATGATGCCGATTCTAACAGGTGTGAGGTCTTACCTCATTGTAGTTTTGATTTGCATTTCTCTAATAATTAGTGATGTTGAGCAGCTTTTCATGTGCGTCTTGGCCATCTCTGTGTCTTCTTTGAAGAAACGTCTCTTTAGATCTTCTGCCCATTTTTGTATTGGGTTGTTTGTTTTAGTAATATTAAGCTGCATGAGCTGTTTATATATATTGGAGATTAAACCTTTGTCCATTGATTCGTTTGTGAACGTTTTCGCCCATTCTGAGGGTTGCCTTTTTCCATTCCCGTTTTTTTAACAAAGAAAGAAAGAAAGCAAAAGAAGCAGAACACTAATGTGCGTGAAATATGCCTCTTGAAACTGTCTTTTTGAAATATGGACGTCTTTTGAATTTTTTGTTCGATATATGACCCCAGGATTTGTTTTCAGGGCAGGTGTCATTTACAGGCCTGTAATGATTTGGAATATCCACTGACCATTAGCGCTGGGATTAAAGCTGCTGTTGTGTGAAACGGCCACAAGGTGGCAGCAGTTCTCCCTTACCAAATCTGGTTACTAGGGCAGCAGAGCCTCAATGGAAGTCGCGTTCTAGATTGGAATGTAGAACGGAATGTGCCAGGAGAAAGCCCCTCAAGTTTGTCTCACTACTTCTTGTTCGTGTTTTTAATTTAATTTTTTATTTTTTATTACAGCAAGTTTGAGTACAACGTTTAGCTTGTTGTAGGTGTGCAAGAGGTGGTTCTTTTACACATATACATATGTCTGTTCTTCCTGGGATCCTTTTCCCATGTACGTTATGACAGAATGTTGAGTAGTCTTCTCTTGGTACTCCGTAGGTCTTTGGTGATTATATACGTCTACTGTGTTTGTATATGTCTGTTAACCCCAATATCGTAATGAATTCAATCCTCACACCTTTCCTTTGGTGAACCATAAGTTTGTTTAATGAATCTCTGATTGCCCTTCTCCGTGGAAATATCTGCCCTGGTATCAATTTATAGGTAACACCTATAAGTGATATGATATGATATGTGTCTTTCACTTTCTGACATACTCCAAGTCACGTGATTACCTCTAGACTCATCTACGGTGCTGCAAATGGCATTGTGTCCTTTTTTTCCTTGGCCAATATTCTGTCTTAGCGAGGTCCATTTTCTGCAATGTGATTCCCTGAGGGCTGAGGATTAGCTGACTTGGGCAGCCTGACCCTGCCGGCAAGCCCTCCACAGGTGTGCCTGGGTTGAGGTCAATATAAACAGCACTCCAGGCAGCAATAGCCCCTGCAGCTGTGCCTGACTCCATATTCTCTCCACCATCAGCAGTCTCGGGGCTGTGCTGGTGGGAGGGTGTGAGGGTCCACGGATTTGTGTGTGGCCCGGTGTGAGTGGGGCTCTGCTGGATTTTCGGCAGGAGTTGCCAGGCTGCCACCTGTAAAGAAGAGGATGTGTCACCCATAACTTCCACTGGAATATCTCTCCGGGCTGAGGTGAGGAAGGAAAGAAAGAAGTGGGGGCAGGGACAGGAGGGGTATCTCAGGCAGGGCAATGGAAAGCTTCCAGAAGAGCGCCCGTGGCCAGGACCATCCTGGCTGACCTGCAGGCACCAAGTTGGCCTGCGTGCTGTCGCTGCTGTGGCTCCACGGCACTTCCTCTAGGCTTTCAAGTCCTTGTACATATATAGGTGTTTCACCTGGGAAGGGTGGGAACAGTTCAGCAGCAGCTGGCCTGGGGCTCAGCTCACGTTTACTCACAGAGGCCTCGGCACGGTCCCCCAGCTTTGCAATAAGGACGCTCCTTGCGTGGGCGGGCGGGGCTGCTGGCTGTATGGGAGATGATTCCCCACCTCTGACCAATTTCAGAATTGTTTACCACTGGAGCAAGTGACTTGGTCTTGTTTTCCTCTGTATAACTGTTAGGTTCAGTTTTTTTTTCTTTTTTGGTTCAAGTTAGATTTTATTCCTCTTTTATGTATTTATGGATATTAGCATGGAAATAATTCATTCTTATAAATACATCAGTGTGAATGGATGAACTTTTTTTTCTGTATTATTTTTACATTTTATTTTTAAAAAATTTGAAATTTAATTTTATTTATTTTTTTATACAGTAGGTTATTATTAGTTATCTATTTTATGCATAAACATGTATACAGGTCAATTCCAATCTCCCAAATCATCCCACCAACACCACCCCATGGCTTCCCCCACTTTGGGTCCATACGTTTGTTCTCTACCTCTGTTTCTCTATTTCTGCCCTGCAAACCAGTTCATCTGTACCATTTTTCTAGGTTCCACATATAGGCATTAATATACAATATTTGTTTTTCTCTTTCTGACTTACTTCACTCTGCATGACAGTCTCTAAATCCATCAACTTCTCTACAAATGACCGTTTCATTCCTCTTTATGGCTGAGTAATATTCCATTTTATATATGTACCACATCTTTATCCATTCGTCTGTCTGTGGCCATTTAGGTTGCTTCCATTACCTGGCTATTGTAAATAGTGCTGCAATGAACATTGTGGTGAATGTGTCTTTGTGATTTATGGTTTTTTCTGGGTATATGCCCAGAAGTGGGATTGCTGGATCCTATGGTAATTCTCTTTTTCGTTTTTTAAAGGAACCTCCATACTGTTCTCCATAGTGACTGTATCAATTTACATTCCCACCAATAGCGGAAGAGGGTTCCTTTTGTCCACACCCACCCCAGAATTTGTTGTTTGTAGATTATCTGATGATGCCGATTCTAACAGGTGTGAGGTCTTACCTCATTGTAGTTTTTATTTGCATTTCTCTAATAATTAGTGATGTTGAGCAACTTTTCATGTGCGTCTTGGCCATCTCTGTGTCTTCTTTGAAGAAACGTCTCTTTAGATCTTCTGCCCATTTTTGTATTGGGTTGTTTGTTTTATTAATATTAAGCTGCATGAGCTGTTTATATATATTGGAGATTAAACCTTTGTCCACTGATTCGTTTGTGAACGTTATCGCCCATTCTGAGGGTTGCCTTTTTCCATTCCCGTTTTTTTAACAAAGAAAGAAAGAAAGCCATAGAGGCAGAACACTAATGTGCGTGAAATATGCCTCTTGAAACTGTCGTTTTGAAATATGGACGTCTTTTGAATTTTTTGGTCGATATATGACCCCAGGATTTGTTTTCAGGGCAGGTGTCATTTACAGGCCTGTAATGATTTGGAATATCCACTGACCATTAGCGCTGGGATTAAAGCTGCTGTTGTGTGAAACGGCCACAAGGTGGCAGCAGTTCTCCCTTACCAAAATGGTTACTAGGACAGCAGAGCCTCAATGGAAGTCGCGTTCTAGATAGGAATGTAGAACGGAATGTGCCAGGAGAAAGCCCCTCAAGTTTGTCTCAATACTTCTTGTTCGTGTTTTTAATTTAATTTTTTATTTTTTATTACAGCAAGTTTGAGTACAACGTTTAGCTTGTTCTAGGTGTGCAAGAGGTGGTTCTTTTACACATATACATATGTCTGTTCTTCCTGGGATCCTTTTCCCATGTACGTTATGACAGAATGTTGAGTAGTCTTCTCTTGGTACTCCGCAGGTCTTTGGTGATTATATACGTCTACTGTGTTTGTATATGTATGTTAACCCCAATATCGTAATGAATTCAATCCTCACATCTTTCCTTTGGTGAACCATAAGTTTGTTTAATGAATCTGTGATTGCCCTTCTCCGTGGAAATATCTGCCATGGTATCAATTTATAGGTAACACCTATAAGTGATATGATATGATATGTGTCTTTCACTTTCTGACTTACTCCAACTCACGTGATTACCTCTAGACTCATCTATGGTGCTGCAAAGGGCATTGTGTCCTTTTTTTCCTTGGCCAATATTCTGTCTTAGCGAGGTCCATTTTCTGCAATGTGATTCCCTGAGGGCTGAGGATTAGCTGACCTGGGCAGCCTGACCCTGCCGGCAAGCCCTCCCCAGGTGTGCCTGGGTTGAGGTCAATATAAACAGCACTCCAGGCAGCAATAGCCCCTGCAGCTGTGCCTGACTCCATATTCTCTGCACCAGCAGCAGTCTCGGGGCTGTGCTGGTGGGAGGGTGTGAGGGTCCACGGCTTTGTGGGTGGCCCGGTGTGAGTGGGGCTCTGCTGGATTTTCGGCAGGAGATGCCAGGCTGCCACCTGTAAAGAAGAGGATGTGTCACCCAGAACTTCCACTGGAATATCTCTCCGGGCTGAGGTGAGGAAGGAAAAAAGGAGTGGGGGACGGGACAGGAGGGGTATCTCAGGCAGGGCAATGGAAAGCTTCCAGAAGAGCGCCCGTGGCCAGGACCATCCTGGCTGACCTGCAGGCACCAAGTTGGCCTGCGTGCTGTCGCTGATGTGCCTCCACGGCCCTTCCTCTAGGCTTTCAAGCCCTTGTACATATTCAGGTGTTTCACCTGGGAAGGGTGGGAACAGTTCAGCAGCAGCTGGCCTGGGGCTCAGCTCACGTTTACTCACAGAGGCCTCGGCACGGTCCCCCAGCTTTGCAATAAGGACGCTCCTTGCGTGGGCGGGCGGGGCTGCTGGCTGTATGGGAGATGATTCCCCACCTCTGACCAATTTCAGAATTGTTTACCACTGGAGCAAGTGCCTTGGTCGTGTTTTCCTCTGTATAACTGTTAGGTTCAGTATTTTTTTTTCTTTTTTGGTTCAAGTTAGATTTTATTCCTCTTTTATGTATTTATGGATATAAGCATGGAAATAATTCATTCTTATAAATACATCAGTGTGAATGGAAGAACTTTTTTTTCTGTATTATTTTTACATTTTATTTTTAAAAAAATTTGAAATTTAATTTTATTTATTTTTTTATATAGTAGGTTATTATTAGTTATCTATTTTATGCATAAACATGTATACAGGTCAATCCCAATCTCCCAACTCATCCCACAACCACAACCCCATGGCTTCCCCCACTCTGTGTCCATACGTTTGTTCTCTACCTCTGTGTCTCTATTTCTGCCCTGCAAACCAGTTCATCTGTACCATTTTTCTAGGTTACACATATAGGCCTTAATATACAATATTTGTTTTTCTCATTCTGACTTACTTCACTCTGCATGACAGTCTCTAGATCCATCAACTTCTCTACAAATGACCCAGTTTCATTCCTTTTTATGGCTGAGTAATATTCCATTTTATATATGTACAACATCTTTATCCATTCGTCTGACTGTGGCCATTTAGGTTGCTTCCATTACCTGGCTATTGTAAATAGTGCTGCAATGAACATTGTGGTGAAAGTGTCTTTGTGATTTATGGTTTTCTCTGGGTATATGCCCAGAAGTGGGATTGCTGGATCCTATGGTAATTCTCTTTTTAGTTTTTTAAAGGAACCTCCATACTGTTCTCCATAGTGACTGTATCAATTTACATTCCCACCAATAGCGGAAGAGGGTTCCTTTTGTCCACACCCTCCCCAGAATTTGTTGTTTGTAGATTATCTGATGATGCCGATTCTAACAGGTGTGAGGTCTTACCTCATTGTAGTTTTGATTTGCATTTCTCTAATAATTAGTGATGTTGAGCAGCTTTTCATGTGCGTCTTGGCCATCTCTGTGTCTTCTTTGAAGAAACGTCTCTTTAGATCTTCTGCCCATTTTTGTATTGGGTTGTTTGTTTTATTAATATTAAGCTGCATGAGCTGTTTATATATATTGGAGATTAAACCTTTGTCCATTGATACGTTTGTGAACGTTTTCCCCCATTCTGAGGGTTGCCTTTTTCCATTCCCGTATTTTTAACAAAGAAGGAAAGCAAGCAAAAGAAGCAGAACACTAATGTGCGTGAAATATGCCTCTTGAAACTGTCGTTTTGAAATATGGACGTCTTTTGAATTTTTTGGTCGATATATGACCCCAGGATTTGTTTTCAGGGCAGGTGTCATTTACAGGCCTGTAATGATTTGGAATATCCACTGACCATTAGCGCTGTGACTAAAGCTGCTGTTGTGTGAAACGGCCACAAGGTGGCATCAGTTCTCCCTTACCAAATCTGGTTACTAGGGCAGCAGAGCCTCAATGGAAGTCGCGTTCTAGATTGGAATGTAGAACGGAATGTGCCAGGAGAAAGCCCCTCAAGTTTGTCTCACTACTTCTTGTTCGTGTTTTTAACTTAATTTTTTATTTTTTATTACAGCAAGTTTGAGTACAACGTTTAGCTTGTTGTAGGTGTGCAAGAGGTGGTTCTTTTACACATATACATATGTCTGTTCTTCCTGGGAACCTTTTCCCATGTACGTTATGACAGAATGTTGAGTAGTCTTCTTTTGGTACTCCGTAGGTCTTTGGTGATTATATACTTCTACTGTGTTTTTATATATCTGTTAACCCCAATATCGTAATGAATTCAATCCTCACACCTTTCCTTTGGTGAACCATAAGTTTGTTTAATGAATCTGTGATTGCCCTTCTCCATGGAAATATCTGCCCTGGTATCAATTTATAGGTAACACCTATAAGTGATATGATATGATATCTATCTTTCACTTTCTGACTTACTCCAAGTCACGTGATTACCTCTAGACTCATCTACGGTGCTGCAAATGGCATTGTGTCCTTTTTTACCTTGGCGAATATTCTGTCTTAGCGAGGTCCATTTTCTGCAATGTGATTCCCTGAGGGCTGAGGATTAGCTGACCAGGGCAGCCTGACCCTGCCGGCAAGCCCTCCCCAGGTGTGCCTGTGTTGAGGTCAATATAAACAGCACTCCAGTCAGCAATAGCCCCGGCAGCTGTGCCTGACTCCATATTCTCTGCACCAGCAGCAGTCTCGGGGCTGTGCTGGTGGGAGGGTGTGAGGGTTCACGGCTTTGTTGGTGGCCCGGTGTGAGTGGGGCTCTGCTGGATTTTCGGCAGGAGTTGCCAGGCTGCCACCTGTAAAGAAGAGGATGTGTCACCCATAACTTCCACTGGAATATCTCTCCGGGCTGAGGTGAGGAAGGAAAAAAAGGAGTGGGGGCCGGGACAGGAGGGGTATCTCAGGCAGGGCAATGGAAAGCTTCCAGAAGAGCGCCCGTGGCCAGGACCATCCTGGCTGACCTGCAGGCACCAAGTTGGCCTGCGTGCTGTCGCTGGTGTGCCTCCACGGCCCTTCCTCTAGGCTTTCAAGCCCTTGTACATATTCAGGTGTTTCACCTGGGAAGGGTGGGAACAGTTCAGCAGCAGCTGGCCTGGGGCTCAGCTCACGTTTACTCACAGAGGCCTCGGCAAGGTCCCCAGCTTTGCAATAAGGACGCTCCTTGCGTGGGCGGGCGGGGCTGCTGGCTGTATGGGAGATGATTCCCCACCTCTGACCAATTTCAGAATTGTTTACCACTGGAACAAGTGCCTTGGTAGTGTTTTCCTCTGTATAACTGTTTGGTTCAGTTTTTTTTTTTTTTGGTTCAAGTTAGATTTTATTCCTCTTTTATGTATTTATGGATATAAGCATGGAAATAATTCATTCTTATAAATACATCAGTGTGAATGGAAGAACTTTTTTTTCTGTATTATTTTTACACTTTATTTTTAAAAAATTTGAAATTTAATTTTATTTATTTTTTTACAGTAGGTTATTATTAGTTATCTATTTTATGCATAAACATGTATACAGGCCAATCCCAATCTCCCAACTCATCCCACCACCACCACCCCATGGCTTCCCCCACTTTGTGTCCATACGTTTGTTCTCTACCTCTGTGTCTCTATTTCTGCCCTGCAAACCAGTTCATCTGTACCATTTTTCTAGGTTCCACATATAGGCATTAATATACAATATTTGTTTTTCTCTTTCTGACTTACTTCACTCTGCATGACAGTCTCTAGATCCATCAACTTCTCTACAAATGACCGTTTCATTCCTTTTTATGGCTGAGTAATATTCCATTTTATATATGTACCACATCTTTATCCATTCGTCTGTCTGTGGCCATTTAGGTTGCTTCCATTACCTGGCTATTGTAAATAGTGCTGCAATAAACATTGTGGTGAAAGTGTCTTTGTGATTTATGGTTTTCTCTGGGTATATGCCCAGAAGTGGGATTGCTGGATCCTATGGTAATTCTCTTTTTCGTTTTTTAAAGGAACCTCCATACTGTTCTCCATAGTGACTGTATCAATTTACATTCCCACCAATAGCGGAAGAGGGTTCCTTTTGTCCACACCCTCCCCAGAATTTGTTGTTTGTAGATTATCTGATGATGCCGATTCTAACAGGTGTGAGGTCTTACCTCATTGTAGTTTTGATTTGCATTTCTCTAATAATTAGTGATGTTGAGCAGCTTTTCATGTGCGTCTTGGCCATCTCTGTGTCTTCTTTGAAGAAACGTCTCTTTAGATCTTCTGCCCATTTTTGTATTGGGTTGTTTGTTTTATTAATATTAAGCTGCATGAGCTGTTTATATATATTGGAGATTAAACCTTTGTCCATTGATTCGTTTGTGAACGTTTTCGCCCATTCTGAGGGTTGCCTTTTTCCATTCCCGTTTTTTTAACAAAGAAAGAAAGAAAGCAAAAGAAGCAGAACACTAATGTGCGTGAAATATGCCTCTTGAAACTGTCGTTTTGAAATATGGACGTCTTTTGAATTTTTTGGTCGATATATGACCCCAGGATTTGTTTTCAGGGCAGGTGTCATTTACAGGCCTGTAATGATTTGGAATATCCACTGACCATTAGCGCTGGGATTAAAGCTGCTGTTGTGTGAAACGGCCACAAGGTGGCAGCAGTTCTCCCTTACCAAATCTGGTTACTAGGGCAGCAGAGCCTCAATGGAAGTCGCGTTCTAGATTGGAATGTAGAACGGAATGTGCCAGGAGAAAGCCCCTCAAGTTTGTCTCACTACTTCTTGTTCGTGTTTTTAATTTAATTTTTTTTGTTTTATTACAGCAAGTTTGAGTACAACGTTTAGCTTGTTGTAGGTGTGCAAGAGGTGGTTCTTTTACACATATACATATGTCTGTTCTCCCTGGGATCCTTTTCCCATGTACGTTATGACAGAATGTTGAGTAGTCTTCTCTTGGTACTCCGTAGGTCTTTGGTGATTATATACGTCAACTGTGTTTGTATATGTCTGTTAACCCCAATATCGTAATGAATTCAATCCTCACACCTTTCCTTTGGTGAACCATAAGTTTGTTTAATGAATCTGTGTTTGCCCTTCTCCGTAGAAGTATCTGCCCTGGTATCAATTTATAGGTAACACCTATAAGTGATATGATATGATATGTTTGTTTCACTTTCTGACTTACTCCAAGTCACGGGATTACCTCTAGACTTATCTACGGTGCTGCAAAAGGCATTGTGTCCTTTTTTTCCTTGGCCAATATTCTCTCTTAGCGAGGTCCATTTTCTGCAATGTGATTCCCTGAGGGCTGAGGATTAGCTGACCTGGGCAGCCTGACCCTGCCGGCAAGCCCTCCCCAGGTGTGCCTGGGTTGAGGTCAATATAAACAGCACTCCAGGCAGCAATAGCCCCTGCAGCTGTGCCTGACTCCATATTCTCTGCACCATCAGCAGTCTCGGGGCTGTGCTGGTGGGAGGGTGTGAGGGTCCACGGCTTTGTGGGTGGCCCGGTGTGAGTGGGTCTCTGCTGGATTTTCGGCAGGAGTTGCCAGGCTGCCACCTGTAAAGAAGAGGATGTGTCACCCATAACTTCCAATGGAATATCTCTCCGGGCTGAGGTGAGGAAGGAAAAAAAGGAGTGCGGTCCGGGACAGGAGGGGTATCTCACGCAGGGCAATGGAAAGCTTCCAGAAGAGTGCCCGTGGGCAGGACCATCCTGGCTGACCTGCAGGCACCAAGTTGGCCTGCGTGCTGTCGCTGGTGTGGCTCCACGGCCCTTCCTCTAGGCTTTCAAGCCCTTGTACATATTCAGGTGTTTCACCTGGGAAGGGTGGGAACAGTTCAGCAGCAGCTGGCCTGGGGCTCAGCTCACGTTTACTCACAGAGGCCTCGGCACGGTCCCCCAGCTTTGCAATAAGGACGCTCCTTGCGTGGGCGGGCAGGGCTGCTGGCTCTATGGGAGATGATTCCCCACCTCTGACCAATTTCAGAATTGTTTACGACTGGAGCAATTGCCTTGGTAGTGTTTTCCTCTGTATAACTGTTAGGTTCAGTTTTTTTTCTTTTTTGGTTGAAGTTAGATTTTATTCCTCTTTTATGTATTTATGGATATAAGCATGGAAATAATTCATTCTTATAAATACATCAGTGTGAATGGAACAACATTTTTTTCTGTTTTATTTTTACATTTTATTTTTAAAATTTTTGTAATTTAATTTTATTTATTTTTTTATACAGTAGGTTATTATTAGTTATCTATTTTATGCATAAACATGTATACAGGCCAATCCCAATCTCCCAACTCATCCCACCACCACCACCCCATGGCTTCCCCCACTTTGTGTCCATACGTTTGTTCTCTACCTCTGTGTCTCAATTTCTGCGCTGCAAACCAGTTTATCTGTACCATTTTTCTAGGTTCCACATATAGGCCTTAATATACAATATTTGTTTATCTCTTTCTGACATACTTCACTCTGCATGACAGTCTCTAGATCCATCAACTTCTCTACAAATGACCCAGTTTGATTCCTTTTTATGGCTGAGTAATATTCCATTTTATATATGTACCACATCTTTATCCATTCGTCTGTCTGTGGCCATTTAGGTTGCTTCCATTACCTGGCTATTGTAAATAGTGCTGCAATGAACATTGTGGTGAATGTGTCTTTGTGATTTATGGTTTTCTCTGGGTATATGCCCAGAAGTGGGATTGCTGGATCCTATGGTAATTCTCTTTTTCGTTTTTTAAAGGAAACTCCATACTGTTCTCCATAGTGACTGTATCAATTTACATTTCCACCAATAGCGGAAGAGGGTTCCTTTTGTCCACACCGTCCCCAGAATTTGTTGTTTGTAGATTATCTGATGATGCCGATTCTAACAGGTGTGAGGTCTTACCTCATTGTAGTTTTGATTTGCATTTCTCTAATAATTAGTGATGTTGAGCAGCTTTTCATGTGCGTCTTGGCCATCTCTGTGTCTTCTTTGAAGAAACGTCTATTTAGATCTTCTGCCCATTTTTGTATTGGGTTGTTTGTTTTATTAATATTAAGCTGCATGAGCTGTTTATATATATTGGAGATTAAACCTTTGTCCATTGATTCGTTTGTGAACGTGTTCGCCCATTCTGAGGGTTGCCTTTTTCCATTCCCGTTTTTTTAACAAAGAAAGAAAGAAAGCAAAAGAAGCAGAACACTAATGTGCGTGAAATATGCCTCTTGAAACTGTCGTTTTGAAATATGGACGTCTTTTGAATTTTTTGGTCGATATATGACCCCAGGATTTGTTTTCAGGGCAGGTGTCATTTACAGGCCTGTTTTGATTTGGAATATCCACTGACCATTAGCGCTGGAATTAAAGCTGCAGTTGTGTGAAACGGCCACAAGGTGGCAGCAGTTCTCCCTTACCAATTCTGGTTACTAGGGCCGCAGAGCCTCAATGGAAGTCGCGTTCTAGATTGGAATGTAGAACGGAATGTGCCAGGAGAAAGCCCCTCAAGTTTGTCTCACTACTTCTTGTTCGTGTTTTTAATTTAATTTTTTAGTTTTTATTACAGCAAGTTTGAGTACAACGTTTAGCTTGTTGTAGGTGTGCAAGAGGTGGTTCTTTTACACATATACATATGTCTGTTCTCCCTGGGATCCTTTTCCCATGTACGTTATGACAGAATGTTGAGTAGTCTTCTCTTGGTACTCCGTAGGTCTTTGGTGATTATATACGTCTACTGTGTTTGTATATGTCTGTTAACCCCAATATCGTAATGAATTCAATCCTCACACCTTTCCTTTGGTGAAACATATGTTTGTTTAATGAATCTGTGATTGCCCTTCTCCGTGGAAATATCTGCCCTGGTATCAATTTATAGGTAACACCTATAAGTGATATGATATGATATGTGTCTTTCACTTTCTGACTTACTCCAAGTCACGTGATTACCTCTAGACTCATCTACGGTGCTGCAAATGGCATTGTGTCCTTTTTTTCCTTGGCGAATATTCTGTCTTAGCGAGGTCCATTTTCTGCAATGTGATTCCCTGAGGGCTGAGGATTAGCTGACCTGGGCAGCCTGACCCTGCCGGCAAGCCCTCCCCATGTGTGCCAGGGTTGAGGTCAATATAAACAGCACTTCAGGCAGCAATAGCCCCTGCAGCTGTGCCTGACTCCATATTCTCTGCACCATCAGCAGTCTCGGGGCTGTGCTGGTGGGAGGGTGTGAGGGTCCACGGCTTTGTGGGTGGCCCGGTGTGAGTGGGGCTCTGCTGGATTTTCGGCAGGAGTTACCAGGCTGCCACCTGTAAAGAAGAGGATGTGTCACCCATAACTTCCACTGGAATATCTCTCCGGGCTGAGGTGAGGAAGGAAAAAAAGGAGTGCGGCCGAGACAGGAGGGGTATCTCAGGCAGGGCAATGGAAAGCTTCCAGAAGAGCGCCCGTGGCCAGGACCATCCTGGCTGACCTGCAGGCACCAAGTTGGCCTGCGTGCTGTCGCTGGTGTGGCTCCACGGCCCTTCCTCTAGGCTTTCAAGCCCTTGTACATATTCAGGTGTTTCACCTGGGAAGGGTGGGAACAGTTCAGCAGCAGCTGGCCTGGGGCTCAGCTCACGTTTACTCACAGAGGCCTCGGCACGGTCCCCCAGCTTTGCAATAAGGACGCTCCTTGCGTGGGCGGGCGGGGCTGCTGGCTGTATGGGAGATGATTCCCCACCTCTGACCAATTTCAGAATTGTTTACCACTGGAGCAAGTGCCTTGGTAGTGTTTTCCTCTGTATAACTGTTAGGTTCAGTTTTTTTTTTTTGGTTCAAGTTAGATTTTATTCCTCTTTTATGTATTTATGGATATAAGCATGGAAATAATTCATTCTTATAAATACATCAGTGTGAATGGAAGAACTTTTTTTTCTGTATTATTTTTACATTTTATTTTTAAAAAATTTGAAATTTAATTTTATTTATTTTTTTATACAGTAGGTTATTATTAGTTATCTATTTTATGCATAAACATGTATACAGATCAATCCCAATTTCCCAACTCATCCCACCACCACCACCCCATGGCTTCCCCCACTTTGTGTCCATACGTTTGTTCTCTACCTCTGTGTCTCTATTTCTGCCCTGCAAACCAGTTCATCTGTACCATTTTTCTAGGTTCCACATATAGGCCTTAATATACAATATTTGTTTTTCTCTTTCTGACTTACTTCACTCTGCATGACAGTCTCTAGATCCATCAACTTCTCTACAAATGACCGTTTCATTCCTTTTTATGGCTGAGTAATATTCCATTTTATATATGTACCACATCTTTATCCATTCGTATGTCTGTGGCCATTTAGGTTGCTTCCATTACCTGGCTATTGTAAATAGTGCTGCAATGAACATTGTGGTGAATGTGTCTTTGTGATTTATGGTTTTCTCTGGGTATATGCCCAGAAGTGGGATTGCTGGATCCTATGGTAATTCTCTTTTTCGTTTTTTAAAGGAACCTCCATACTGTTCTCCATAGTGACTGTATCAATTTACATTCCCACCAATAGCGGAAGAGGGTTCCTTTTGTCCACACCCTCCCCAGAATTTGTTGTTTGTAGATTATCTGATGATGCCGATTCTAACAGGTGTGAGGTCTTACCTCATTGTAGTTTTGATTTGCATTTCTCTAATAATTAGTGATGTTGAGCAGCTTTTCATGTGCGTCTTGGCCATCTCTGTGTCTTCTTTGAAGAAACGTCTCTTTAGATCTTCTGCCCATTTTTGTATTGGGTTCTTTGTTTTATTAATATTAAGCTGCATGAGCTGTTTATATATATTGGAGATTAAACCTTTGTCCAAAGATTCGTTTGTGAACGTTTTCGCCCATTCTGAGGTTTGCCTTTTTCCATTCCCGTTTTTTTAACAAAGAAAGAAAGAAAGCAAAAGAAGCAGAACACTAATGTGCGTGAAATATGCCTCTTGAAACTGTCGTTTTGAAATATGGACGTCTTTTGAATTTTTTGGTCGGTATATGACCCCAGGATTTGTTTTCAGGGCAGGTGTCATTTACAGGCCTGTAATGATTTGGAATATCCACTGACCTTTAGCGCTGGGATTAAAGCTGCTGTTGTGTGAAACGGCCACAAGGTGGCAGCAGTTCTCCCTTACCAAATCTGGTTACTAGGGCAGCAGAGCCTCAATGGAAGAAGCGTTCTAGATTGGAATGTAGAACGGAATGTGCCAGGAAAAAGCCCCTCAAGTTTGTCTCACTACTTCTTGTTCGTGTTTTTAATTTAATTTTTTATTTTTTATTACAGCAAGTTTGAGTACAACGTTTAGCTTGTTGTTGGTGTGCAAGAGGTGGTTCTTTTACACATATACATATGTCTGTTCTTCCTGGGAACCATTTCCCATGTACGTTATGACAGAATGTTGAGTAGTCTTCTCTTGGTACTCCGTAGGTCTTTGGTGATTATATACGTCTACTGTGTTTGTATATGTCTGTTAACCCCAATATCGTAATGAATTCAATCCTCACACCTTTCCTTTGGTGAACCATAAATTGGTTTAATGAATCTCTGATTGCCCTTCTCCGTGGAAATATCTGCCCTGGTATCAATTTATAGGTAACACCTATAAGTGATATGATATGATATGTGTCTTTCACTTTCTGACTTACTCCAAGTCACGTGATTACCTCTAGACTCATCTACGGTGCTGCAAATGGCATTGTGTCCTTTTTTTCCTTGGCGAATATGCTGTCTTAGCGAGGTCCATTTTCTGCAATGTGATTCCCTGAGGGCTGAGGATTAGCTGACCTGGCCAGCCTGACCCTGCCGGCAAGCCCTCTCCAGGTGTGCCTGGGTTGAGGTCAATATAAACAGCACTCCAGGCAGCAATAGCCCCTGCAGCTGTGCCTGACTCCATATTCTCTGCACCATCAGCAGTCTCGGGGCTGTGCTGGTGGGAGGGTGTGAGGGTCCACGGCTTTGTGGGTGGCCCGGTGTGAGTGGGGCTCTGCTGGATTTTCGGCAGGAGTTGCCAGGCTGCCACCTGTAAAGAAGAGGATGTGTCACCCATAACTTCCACTGGAATATCTCTCCGGGCTGAGGTGAGGAAGGAAAAAAAGGAGTGGGGGCCGAGACAGGAGGGGTATCTCAGGCAGGGCAATGGAAAGCTTCCAGAAGAGTGCCCGTGGCCAGGACCATCCTGGCTGACCTGCAGGCACCAAGTTGGCCTGCGTGCTGTCGCTGGTGTGGCTCCACGGCCCTTCCTCTAGGCTTTCAAGCCCTTGTACATATTCAGGTGTTTCACCTGGGAAGGGTGGGAACAGTTCAGCAGCAGCTGGCCTGGGGCTCAGCTCACGTTTACTCACAGAGGCCTCGGCACGGTCCCCCAGCTTTGCAATAAGGACGCTCCTTGCGTGGGCGGGCGGGGCTGCTGGCTGTATGGGAGATGATTCCCCACCTCTGACCAATTTCAGAATTGTTTACCACTGGAGCAAGTGCCTCGGTAGTGTTTTCCTCTGTATAACTGTTAGGTTCAGTTTTTTTTTTTTTTGGTTCAAGTTAGATTTTATTCCTCTTTTATGTATTTATGGATATAAGCATGGAAATAATTCATTCTTATAAATACATCAGTGTGAATGGAAGAACTTTTTTTTCTGTTTTATTTTTACATTTTATTTTTAAAAATTTTGAAATTTAATTTTATTTATTTTTTTTATACAGTAGGTTATTATTAGTTATCTATTTTATGCATAAACATGTATACAGGTCAATCCCAATCTCCCAACTCATCCCACCACCACCACCCCATGGCTTCCTCCACTTTGTGTCCATACGTTTGTTCTCTACCTCTGTGTCTCTATTTCTGCCCTGCAAACCAGTTCATCTGTACCATTTTTCTAGGTTCCACATATAGGCATTAATATACAATATTTGTTTTTCTCTTTCTGACTTACTTCACTCTGCATGACAGTCTCTAGATCCATCAACTTCTCTACAAATGACCGTTTCATTCCTTTTTATGGCTGAGTAATATTCCTTTTTATATATGTACCACATCTTTATCCATTCGTCTGTCTGTTGCCATTTAGGTTGCTTCCATTACCTGGCTATTGTAAATAGTGTTGCAATGAACATTGTGGTGAATGTGTCTTTGTGATTTATGGTTTTCTCTGGGTATATGCCCAGAAGTGGGATTGCTGGAACCTGTGGTAATTCTCTTTTTAGTTTTTTAAAGGAACCTCCATACTGTTCTCCATAGTGACTGTATCAATTTACATTCCCACCAATAGCGGAAGAGGGTTCCTTTTGTCCACACCCTCCCCAGAATTTGTTGTTTGTAGATTATCTGATGATGCCGATTCTAACAGGTGTGAGGGCTTACCTCATTGTAGTTTTGATTTGCATTTCTCTAATAATTAGTGATGTTGAGCAGCTTTTCATGTTCGTCTTGGCCATCTCTGTGTCTTCTTTGAAGAAACGTCTCTTTAGATCTTCTGCACATTTTTGTATTGGGTTGTTTGTTTTATTAATATTAAGCTGCATGAGCTGTTTATATATATTGGAGATTAAACCTTTGTCCATTGATTCGTTTGTGAACGTTTTCGCCCATTCTGAGGTTTGCCTTTTTCCATTCCCGTTTTTTTAACAAAGAAAGAAAGAAAGCAAAAGAAGCAGAACACTAATGTGCGTGAAATATGCCTCTTGAAACTGTCGTTTTGAAATATGGACGTCTTTTGAATTTTTTGGTCGATATATGACCCCAGGATTTGTTTTCAGGGCAGGTGTCATTTACAGGCCTGTAATGATTTGGAATATCCACTGACCATTAGCGCTGTGACTAAAGCTGCTGTTGTATGAAACGGCCACAAGGTGGCAGCAGTTCTCCCTTACCAAATCTGGTTACTAGGGCAGCAGAGCCTCAATGGAAGTCGCGTTCTAGATTGGAATGTAGAACGGAATGTGCCAGGAGAAAGCCCCTCAAGTTTGTCTCACTACTTCTTGTTCGTGTTTTTAATTTAATTTTTTATTTTTTATTACAGCAAGTTTGAGTACAACGTTTAGCTTGTTGTAGGTGTGCAAGAGGTGGTTCTTTTACACATATACATATGTCTGTTCTTCCTGGGAACCTTTTCCCATGTACGTTATGACAGAATGTTGAGTAGTCTTCTCTTGGTACTCCGTAGGTCTTTGGTGATTATATACGTCTACTGTGTTTGTATATGTCTGTTAACCCCAATATCGTAATGAATTCAATCCTCACACCTTTCCTTTGGTGAACCATAAGTTTGTTTAATGAATCTGTGATTGCCCTTCTCCGTGGAAATATCTGCCCTGGTATCAATTTATAGGTAACACCTATAAGTGATATGATATGATATGTGTCTTTCACTTTCTGACTTACTCCAAGTCACGTGATTACCTCTAGACTCATCTACGGTGCTGCAAATGGCATTGTGTCCTTTTTTTCCTTGGCGAATATTCTGTCTTAGCGAGGTCCATTTTCTGCAATGTGATTCCCTGAGGGCTGAGGATTAGCTGACCTGGGCAGCCTGACCCTGGCGGCAAGCCCTCCCCAGGTGTGCCTGGGTTGAGGTCAATATAAACAGCACTCCAGGCAGCAATAGTCCCTGAATCAGTGCCTGACTCCATATTCTCTGCACCATCAGCAGTCTCGGGGCTGTGCTGGTGGGAGGGTGTGAGGGTCCACGGCTTTGTGGGTGGCCCGGTGTGAGTGGGGCTCTGCTGGATTTTCGGCAGGAGTTGCCAGGCTGCCACCTGTAAAGAAGAGGATGTGTCACCCATAACTTCCACTGGAATATCTCTCCGGGCTGAGGTGAGGAAGGAAAAAAAGGAGTGGGGGCCGAGACAGGAGGGGTATCTCAGGCAGGGCAATGGAAAGCTTCCAGAAGAGCGCCCGTGGCCAGGACCATCCTGGCTGACCTGCAGGCACCAAGTTGGCCTGCGTGCTGTCGCTGGTGTGGCTCCACGGCCCTTCCTCTAGGCTTTCAAGCCCTTGTACATATTCAGGTGTTTCACCTGGGAAGGGTGGGAACAGTTCAGCAGCAGCTGGCCTGGGGCTCAGCTCACGTTTACTCACAGAGGCTTCGGCACGGTCCCCCAGCTTTGCAATAAGGACGCTCCTTGCGTGGGCGGGCGGGGCTGCTGGCTGTATGGGAGATGATTCCCCACCTCTGACCAATTTCAGAATTGTTTACCACTGGAGCAAGTGCCTTGGTAGTGTTTTCCTCTGTATAACTGTTAGGTTCAGTTTTTTTTTTTTTGGTTCAAGTTAGATTTTATTCCTCTTTTATGTATTTATGGATATAAGCATGGAAATAATTCATTCTTATAAATACATCAGTGTGAATGGAAGAACTTTTTTTTCTGTTTTATTTTTACATTTTATTTTTTAAAAATTTGAAATTTAATTTTATTTATTTTTTATACAATAGGTTATTATTAGTTATCTATTTTATGCATAAACATGTATACAGGTCAATCCCAATCTCCCAACTCATCCCACCACCACCACCCCATGGCTTCCCCCACTTTGTGTCCATACGTTTGTTCTCTACCTCTGTGTCTCTATTTCTGCCCTGCAAACCAGTTCATCTGTACCATTTTTCTAGGTTCCACATATAGGCATTAATATACAATATTTGTTTTTCTCTTTCTGACTTACTTCACTCTGCATGACAGTCTCTAGATCCATCAACTTCTCTACAAATGACCGTTTCATTCCTTTTTATGGCTGAGTAGTATTCCATTTTATATATGTACCACATCTTTATCCATTCGTCTGTCTGTGGCCATTTAGGTTGCTTCCATTACCTGGCTATTGTAAATAGTGCTGCAATGAACATTGTGGTGAATGTGTCTTTGTGATTTATGGTTTTCTCTGGGTATATGCCCAGAAGTGGGATTGCTGGATCCTATGGTAATTCTCTTTTTCGTTTTTTAAAGGAACCTCCATACTGTTCTCCATAGTGACTGTATCAATTTACATTCCCACCAATAGCGGAAGAGGGTTCCTTTTGTCCACACCCTCCCCAGAATTTGTTGTTTGTAGATTATCTGATGATGCCGATTCTAACAGGTGTGAGGTCTTACCTCATTGTAGTTTTGATTTGCATTTCTCTAATAATTAGTGATGTTGAGCAGCTTTTCATGTGCGTCTTGGCCATCTCTGTGTCTTCTTTGAAGAAACGTCTCTTTAGATCTTCTGCCCATTTTTGTATCGGGTTCTTTGTTTTATTAATATTAAGCTGCATGAGATGTTTATATATATTGGAGATTAAACCTTTGTCCATTGATTCGTTTGTGAACGTTTTTGCCCATTCTGAGGGTTGCCTTTTTCCATTCCCGTTTTTTTAACAAAGAAAGAAAGAAAGCAAAAGAAGCAGAACACTAATGTGCGTGAAATATGCCTCTTGAAACTGTCGTTTTGAAATATGGACGTCTTTTGAATTTTTTGGTCGGTATATGACCCCAGGATTTGTTTTCAGGGCAGGTGTCATTTACAGGCCTGTAATGATTTGGAATATCCACTGACCATTAGCGCTGTGACTAAAGCTGCTGTTGTGTGAAACGGCCACAATGTGGCAGCAGTTCTCCCTTACCAAATCTGGTTACTAGGGCAGCAGAGCCTCAATGGAAGTCGCGTTCTAGATTGGAATGTAGAACGGAATGTGCCAGGAGAAAGCCCCTCAAGTTTGTCTCACTACTTCTTGTTCGTGTTTTTAATTTAATTTTTTATTTTTTATTACAGCAAGTTTGAGTACAACGTTTAGCTTGTTGTAGGTGTGCAAGAGGTGGTTCTTTTACACATATACATATGTCTGTTCTTCCTGGGAACCTTTTCCCATGTACGTTATGACAGAATGTTGAGTAGTCTTCTCTTGGTACTCCGTAGGTCTTTGGTGATTATATACGTCTACTGTGTTTGTATATGTCTGTTAACCCCAATATCGTAATGAATTCAATCCTCACACCTTTCCTTTGGTGAACCATAAGTTTGTTTAATGAATCTGTGATTGCCCTTCTCCGTGGAAATATCTGCCCTGGTATCAATTTATAGGTAACACCTATAAGTGATATGATATGATATGTGTCTTTCACTTTCTGACTTACTCCAAGTCACGTGATTACCTCTAGACTCATCTACGGTGCTGCAAATGGCATTGTGTCCTTTTTTTCCTTGGCGAATATTCTGTCTTAGCGAGGTCCATTTTCTGCAATGTGATTCCCTGAGGGCTGAGGATTAGCTGACCTGGGCAGCCTGACCCTACCGGCAAGCCCTCCCCAGGTGTGCCTGGGTTGAGGTCAATATAAACAGCACTCCAGGCAGCAATAGTCCCTGAATCAGTGCCTGACTCCATATTCTCTGCACCATCAGCAGTCTCGGGGCTGTGCTGGTGGGAGGGTGTGAGGGTCCACGGCTTTGTGGGTGGCCCGGTGTGAGTGGGGCTCTGCTGGATTTTCGGCAGGAGTTGCCAGGCTGCCACCTGTAAAGAAGAGGATGTGTCACCCATAACTTCCACTGGAATATCTCTCCGGGCTGAGGTGAGGAAGGAAAAAAAGGAGTGGGGGCCGAGACAGGAGGGGTATCTCAGGCAGGGCAATGGAAAGCTTCCAGAAGAGCGCCCGTGGCCAGGACCATCCTGGCTGACCTGCAGGCACCAAGTTGGCCTGCGTGCTGTCGCTGGTGTGGCTCCACGGCCCTTCCTCTAGGCTTTCAAGCCCTTGTACATATTCAGGTGTTTCACCTGGGAAGGGTGGGAACAGTTGAGCAGCAGCTGGCCTGGGGCTCAGCTCACGTTTACTCACAGAGGCCTCGGCACGGTCCCCCAGCTTTGCAATAAGGACGCTCCTTGCGTGGGCGGGCGGGGCTGCTGGCTGTATGGGAGATGATTCCCCACCTCTGACCAATTTCAGAATTGTTTACCACTGGAGCAAGTGACTTGGTAGTGTTTTCCTCTGTATAACTGTTAGGTTCAGTTTTTTTTTTTTTTGGTTCAAGTTAGATTTTATTCCTCTTTTATGTATTTATGGATATAAGCATGGAAATAATTCATTCTTATAAATACATCAGTGTGAATGGAAGAACTTTTTTTTCTGTTTTATTTTTACATTTTATTTTTTAAAAATTTGAAATTTAATTTTATTTATTTTTTATACAATAGGTTATTATTAGTTATCTATTTTATGCATAAACATGTATACAGGTCAATCCCAATCTCCCAACTCATCCCACCACCACCACCCCATGGCTTCCCCCACTTTGTGTCCATACGTTTGTTCTCTACCTCTGTGTCTCTATTTCTGCCCTGCAAACCAGTTCATCTGTACCATTTTTCTAGGTTCCACATATAGGCCTTAATATACAATATTTGTTTTTCTCTTTCTGACTTACTTCACTCTGCATGACAGTCTCTAGATCCATCAACTTCTCTACAAATGACCGTTTCATTCCTTTTTATGGCTGAGTAATATTCCATTTTATATATGTACCACATCTTTATCCATTCGTATGTCTGTGGCCATTTAGGTTGCTTCCATTACCTGGCTATTGTAAATAGTGCTGCAATGAACATTGTGGTGAATGTGTCTTTGTGATTTATGGTTTTCTCTGGGTATATGCCCAGAAGTGGGATTGCTGGATCCTATGGTAATTCTCTTTTTCGTTTTTTAAAGGAACCTCCATACTGTTCTCCATAGTGACTGTATCAATTTACATTCCCACCAATAGCGGAAGAGGGTTCCTTTTGTCCACACCCTCCCCAGAATTTGTTGTTTGTAGATTATCTGATGATGCCGATTCTAACAGGTGTGAGGTCTTACCTCATTGTAGTTTTGATTTGCATTTCTCTAATAATTAGTGATGTTGAGCAGCTTTTCATGTGCGTCTTGGCCATCTCTGTGTCTTCTTTGAAGAAACGTCTCTTTAGATCTTCTGCCCATTTTTGTATTGGGTTCTTTGTTTTATTAATATTAAGCTGCATGAGCTGTTTATATATATTGGAGATTAAACCTTTGTCCAAAGATTCGTTTGTGAACGTTTTCGCCCATTCTGAGGTTTGCCTTTTTCCATTCCCGTTTTTTTAACAAAGAAAGAAAGAAAGCAAAAGAAGCAGAACACTAATGTGCGTGAAATATGCCTCTTGAAACTGTCGTTTTGAAATATGGACGTCTTTTGAATTTTTTGGTCGGTATATGACCCCAGGATTTGTTTTCAGGGCAGGTGTCATTTACAGGCCTGTAATGATTTGGAATATCCACTGACCTTTAGCGCTGGGATTAAAGCTGCTGTTGTGTGAAACGGCCACAAGGTGGCAGCAGTTCTCCCTTACCAAATCTGGTTACTAGGGCAGCAGAGCCTCAATGGAAGAAGCGTTCTAGATTGGAATGTAGAACGGAATGTGCCAGGAGAAAGCCCCTCAAGTTTGTCTCACTACTTCTTGTTCGTGTTTTTAATTTAATTTTTTAGTTTTTATTACAGCAAGTTTGAGTACAACGTTTAGCTTGTTGTTGGTGTGCAAGAGGTGGTTCTTTTACACATATACATATGTCTGTTCTTCCTGGGAACCATTTCCCATGTACGTTATGACAGAATGTTGAGTAGTCTTCTCTTGGTACTCCGTAGGTCTTTGGTGATTATATACGTCTACTGTGTTTGTATATGTCTGTTAACCCCAATATCGTAATGAATTCAATCCTCACACCTTTCCTTTGGTGAACCATAAATTGGTTTAATGAATCTCTGATTGCCCTTCTCCGTGGAAATATCTGCCCTGGTATCAATTTATAGGTAACACCTATAAGTGATATGATATGATATGTGTCTTTCACTTTCTGACTTACTCCAAGTCACGTGATTACCTCTAGACTCATCTACGGTGCTGCAAATGGCATTGTGTCCTTTTTTTCCTTGGCGAATATGCTGTCTTAGCGAGGTCCATTTTCTGCAATGTGATTCCCTGAGGGCTGAGGATTAGCTGACCTGGCCAGCCTGACCCTGCCGGCAAGCCCTCTCCAGGTGTGCCTGGGTTGAGGTCAATATAAACAGCACTCCAGGCAGCAATAGCCCCTGCAGCTGTGCCTGACTCCATATTCTCTGCACCATCAGCAGTCTCGGGGCTGTGCTGGTGGGAGGGTGTGAGGGTCCACGGCTTTGTGGGTGGCCCGGTGTGAGTGGGGCTCTGCTGGATTTTCGGCAGGAGTTGCCAGGCTGCCACCTGTAAAGAAGAGGATGTGTCACCCATAACTTCCACTGGAATATCTCTCCGGGCTGAGGTGAGGAAGGAAAAAAAGGAGTGGGGGCCGAGACAGGAGGGGTATCTCAGGCAGGGCAATGGAAAGCTTCCAGAAGAGTGCCCGTGGCCAGGACCATCCTGGCTGACCTGCAGGCACCAAGTTGGCCTGCGTGCTGTCGCTGGTGTGGCTCCACGGCCCTTCCTCTAGGCTTTCAAGCCCTTGTACATATTCAGGTGTTTCACCTGGGAAGGGTGGGAACAGTTCAGCAGCAGCTGGCCTGGGGCTCAGCTCACGTTTACTCACAGAGGCCTCGGCACGGTCCCCCAGCTTTGCAATAAGGACGCTCCTTGCGTGGGCGGGCGGGGCTGCTGGCTGTATGGGAGATGATTCCCCACCTCTGACCAATTTCAGAATTGTTTACCACTGGAGCAAGTGCCTCGGTAGTGTTTTCCTCTGTATAACTGTTAGGTTCAGTTTTTTTTTTTTTGGTTCAAGTTAGATTTTATTCCTCTTTTATGTATTTATGGATATAAGCATGGAAATAATTCATTCTTATAAATACATCAGTGTGAATGGAAGAACTTTTTTTTCTGTTTTATTTTTACATTTTATTTTTAAAAATTTTGAAATTTAATTTTATTTATTTTTTTTATACAGTAGGTTATTATTAGTTATCTATTTTATGCATAAACATGTATACAGGTCAATCCCAATCTCCCAACTCATCCCACCACCACCACCCCATGGCTTCCTCCACTTTGTGTCCATACGTTTGTTCTCTACCTCTGTGTCTCTATTTCTGCCCTGCAAACCAGTTCATCTGTACCATTTTTCTAGGTTCCACATATAGGCATTAATATACAATATTTGTTTTTCTCTTTCTGACTTACTTCACTCTGCATGACAGTCTCTAGATCCATCAACTTCTCTACAAATGACCGTTTCATTCCTTTTTATGGCTGAGTAATATTCCTTTTTATATATGTACCACATCTTTATCCATTCGTCTGTCTGTTGCCATTTAGGTTGCTTCCATTACCTGGCTATTGTAAATAGTGTTGCAATGAACATTGTGGTGAATGTGTCTTTGTGATTTATGGTTTTCTCTGGGTATATGCCCAGAAGTGGGATTGCTGGAACCTGTGGTAATTCTCTTTTTAGTTTTTTAAAGGAACCTCCATACTGTTCTCCATAGTGACTGTATCAATTTACATTCCCACCAATAGCGGAAGAGGGTTCCTTTTGTCCACACCCTCCCCAGAATTTGTTGTTTGTAGATTATCTGATGATGCCGATTCTAACAGGTGTGAGGGCTTACCTCATTGTAGTTTTGATTTGCATTTCTCTAATAATTAGTGATGTTGAGCAGCTTTTCATGTTCGTCTTGGCCATCTCTGTGTCTTCTTTGAAGAAACGTCTCTTTAGATCTTCTGCACATTTTTGTATTGGGTTGTTTGTTTTATTAATATTAAGCTGCATGAGCTGTTTATATATATTGGAGATTAAACCTTTGTCCATTGATTCGTTTGTGAACGTTTTCGCCCATTCTGAGGTTTGCCTTTTTCCATTCCCGTTTTTTTAACAAAGAAAGAAAGAAAGCAAAAGAAGCAGAACACTAATGTGCGTGAAATATGCCTCTTGAAACTGTCGTTTTGAAATATGGACGTCTTTTGAATTTTTTGGTCGATATATGACCCCAGGATTTGTTTTCAGGGCAGGTGTCATTTACAGGCCTGTAATGATTTGGAATATCCACTGACCATTAGCGCTGTGACTAAAGCTGCTGTTGTATGAAACGGCCACAAGGTGGCAGCAGTTCTCCCTTACCAAATCTGGTTACTAGGGCAGCAGAGCCTCAATGGAAGTCGCGTTCTAGATTGGAATGTAGAACGGAATGTGCCAGGAGAAAGCCCCTCAAGTTTGTCTCACTACTTCTTGTTCGTGTTTTTAATTTAATTTTTTATTTTTTATTACAGCAAGTTTGAGTACAACGTTTAGCTTGTTGTAGGTGTGCAAGAGGTGGTTCTTTTACACATATACATATGTCTGTTCTTCCTGGGAACCTTTTCCCATGTACGTTATGACAGAATGTTGAGTAGTCTTCTCTTGGTACTCCGTAGGTCTTTGGTGATTATATACGTCTACTGTGTTTGTATATGTCTGTTAACCCCAATATCGTAATGAATTCAATCCTCACACCTTTCCTTTGGTGAACCATAAGTTTGTTTAATGAATCTGTGATTGCCCTTCTCCGTGGAAATATCTGCCCTGGTATCAATTTATAGGTAACACCTATAAGTGATATGATATGATATGTGTCTTTCACTTTCTGACTTACTCCAAGTCACGTGATTACCTCTAGACTCATCTACGGTGCTGCAAATGGCATTGTGTCCTTTTTTTCCTTGGCGAATATTCTGTCTTAGCGAGGTCCATTTTCTGCAATGTGATTCCCTGAGGGCTGAGGATTAGCTGACCTGGGCAGCCTGACCCTGGCGGCAAGCCCTCCCCAGGTGTGCCTGGGTTGAGGTCAATATAAACAGCACTCCAGGCAGCAATAGTCCCTGAATCAGTGCCTGACTCCATATTCTCTGCACCATCAGCAGTCTCGGGGCTGTGCTGGTGGGAGGGTGTGAGGGTCCACGGCTTTGTGGGTGGCCCGGTGTGAGTGGGGCTCTGCTGGATTTTCGGCAGGAGTTGCCAGGCTGCCACCTGTAAAGAAGAGGATGTGTCACCCATAACTTCCACTGGAATATCTCTCCGGGCTGAGGTGAGGAAGGAAAAAAAGGAGTGGGGGCCGAGACAGGAGGGGTATCTCAGGCAGGGCAATGGAAAGCTTCCAGAAGAGCGCCCGTGGCCAGGACCATCCTGGCTGACCTGCAGGCACCAAGTTGGCCTGCGTGCTGTCGCTGGTGTGGCTCCACGGCCCTTCCTCTAGGCTTTCAAGCCCTTGTACATATTCAGGTGTTTCACCTGGGAAGGGTGGGAACAGTTCAGCAGCAGCTGGCCTGGGGCTCAGCTCACGTTTACTCACAGAGGCTTCGGCACGGTCCCCCAGCTTTGCAATAAGGACGCTCCTTGCGTGGGCGGGCGGGGCTGCTGGCTGTATGGGAGATGATTCCCCACCTCTGACCAATTTCAGAATTGTTTACCACTGGAGCAAGTGCCTTGGTAGTGTTTTCCTCTGTATAACTGTTAGGTTCAGTTTTTTTTTTTTTGGTTCAAGTTAGATTTTATTCCTCTTTTATGTATTTATGGATATAAGCATGGAAATAATTCATTCTTATAAATACATCAGTGTGAATGGAAGAACTTTTTTTTCTGTTTTATTTTTACATTTTATTTTTTAAAAATTTGAAATTTAATTTTATTTATTTTTTATACAATAGGTTATTATTAGTTATCTATTTTATGCATAAACATGTATACAGGTCAATCCCAATCTCCCAACTCATCCCACCACCACCACCCCATGGCTTCCCCCACTTTGTGTCCATACGTTTGTTCTCTACCTCTGTGTCTCTATTTCTGCCCTGCAAACCAGTTCATCTGTACCATTTTTCTAGGTTCCACATATAGGCATTAATATACAATATTTGTTTTTCTCTTTCTGACTTACTTCACTCTGCATGACAGTCTCTAGATCCATCAACTTCTCTACAAATGACCGTTTCATTCCTTTTTATGGCTGAGTAGTATTCCATTTTATATATGTACCACATCTTTATCCATTCGTCTGTCTGTGGCCATTTAGGTTGCTTCCATTACCTGGCTATTGTAAATAGTGCTGCAATGAACATTGTGGTGAATGTGTCTTTGTGATTTATGGTTTTCTCTGGGTATATGCCCAGAAGTGGGATTGCTGGATCCTATGGTAATTCTCTTTTTCGTTTTTTAAAGGAACCTCCATACTGTTCTCCATAGTGACTGTATCAATTTACATTCCCACCAATAGCGGAAGAGGGTTCCTTTTGTCCACACCCTCCCCAGAATTTGTTGTTTGTAGATTATCTGATGATGCCGATTCTAACAGGTGTGAGGTCTTACCTCATTGTAGTTTTGATTTGCATTTCTCTAATAATTAGTGATGTTGAGCAGCTTTTCATGTGCGTCTTGGCCATCTCTGTGTCTTCTTTGAAGAAACGTCTCTTTAGATCTTCTGCCCATTTTTGTATCGGGTTCTTTGTTTTATTAATATTAAGCTGCATGAGATGTTTATATATATTGGAGATTAAACCTTTGTCCATTGATTCGTTTGTGAACGTTTTTGCCCATTCTGAGGGTTGCCTTTTTCCATTCCCGTTTTTTTAACAAAGAAAGAAAGAAAGCAAAAGAAGCAGAACACTAATGTGCGTGAAATATGCCTCTTGAAACTGTCGTTTTGAAATATGGACGTCTTTTGAATTTTTTGGTCGGTATATGACCCCAGGATTTGTTTTCAGGGCAGGTGTCATTTACAGGCCTGTAATGATTTGGAATATCCACTGACCATTAGCGCTGTGACTAAAGCTGCTGTTGTGTGAAACGGCCACAATGTGGCAGCAGTTCTCCCTTACCAAATCTGGTTACTAGGGCAGCAGAGCCTCAATGGAAGTCGCGTTCTAGATTGGAATGTAGAACGGAATGTGCCAGGAGAAAGCCCCTCAAGTTTGTCTCACTACTTCTTGTTCGTGTTTTTAATTTAATTTTTTATTTTTTATTACAGCAAGTTTGAGTACAACGTTTAGCTTGTTGTAGGTGTGCAAGAGGTGGTTCTTTTACACATATACATATGTCTGTTCTTCCTGGGAACCTTTTCCCATGTACGTTATGACAGAATGTTGAGTAGTCTTCTCTTGGTACTCCGTAGGTCTTTGGTGATTATATACGTCTACTGTGTTTGTATATGTCTGTTAACCCCAATATCGTAATGAATTCAATCCTCACACCTTTCCTTTGGTGAACCATAAGTTTGTTTAATGAATCTGTGATTGCCCTTCTCCGTGGAAATATCTGCCCTGGTATCAATTTATAGGTAACACCTATAAGTGATATGATATGATATGTGTCTTTCACTTTCTGACTTACTCCAAGTCACGTGATTACCTCTAGACTCATCTACGGTGCTGCAAATGGCATTGTGTCCTTTTTTTCCTTGGCGAATATTCTGTCTTAGCGAGGTCCATTTTCTGCAATGTGATTCCCTGAGGGCTGAGGATTAGCTGACCTGGGCAGCCTGACCCTACCGGCAAGCCCTCCCCAGGTGTGCCTGGGTTGAGGTCAATATAAACAGCACTCCAGGCAGCAATAGTCCCTGAATCAGTGCCTGACTCCATATTCTCTGCACCATCAGCAGTCTCGGGGTTGTGCTGGTGGGAGGGTGTGAGGGTCCACGGCTTTGTGGGTGGCCCGGTGTGAGTGGGGCTCTGCTGGATTTTCGGCAGGAGTTGCCAGGCTGCCACCTGTAAAGAAGAGGATGTGTCACCCATAACTTCCACTGGAATATCTCTCCGGGCTGAGGTGAGGAAGGAAAAAAAGGAGTGGGGGCCGAGACAGGAGGGGTATCTCAGGCAGGGCAATGGAAAGCTTCCAGAAGAGCGCCCGTGGCCAGGACCATCCTGGCTGACCTGCAGGCACCAAGTTGGCCTGCGTGCTGTCGCTGGTGTGGCTCCACGGCCCTTCCTCTAGGCTTTCAAGCCCTTGTACATATTCAGGTGTTTCACCTGGGAAGGGTGGGAACAGTTGAGCAGCAGCTGGCCTGGGGCTCAGCTCACGTTTACTCACAGAGGCCTCGGCACGGTCCCCCAGCTTTGCAATAAGGACGCTCCTTGCGTGGGCGGGCGGGGCTGCTGGCTGTATGGGAGATGATTCCCCACCTCTGACCAATTTCAGAATTGTTTACCACTGGAGCAAGTGACTTGGTAGTGTTTTCCTCTGTATAACTGTTAGGTTCAGTTTTTTTTTTTTTTGGTTCAAGTTAGATTTTATTCCTCTTTTATGTATTTATGGATATAAGCATGGAAATAATTCATTCTTATAAATACATCAGTGTGAATGGAAGAACTTTTTTTTCTGTTTTATTTTTACATTTTATTTTTTAAAAATTTGAAATTTAATTTTATTTATTTTTTATACAATAGGTTATTATTAGTTATCTATTTTATGCATAAACATGTATACAGGTCAATCCCAATCTCCCAACTCATCCCACCACCACCACCCCATGGCTTCCCCCACTTTGTGTCCATACGTTTGTTCTCTACCTCTGTGTCTCTATTTCTGCCCTGCAAACCAGTTCATCTGTACCATTTTTCTAGGTTCCACATATAGGCATTAATATACAATATTTGTTTTTCTCTTTCTGACTTACTTCACTCTGCATGACAGTCTCTAGATCCATCAACTTCTCTACAAATGACCGTTTCATTCCTTTTTATGGCTGAGTAATATTCCATTTTATATATGTACCACATCTTTATCCATTCGTCTGTCTGTGGCCATTTAGGTTGCTTCCATTACCTGGCTATTGTAAATAGTGCTGCAATGAACATTGTGGTGAATGTGTCTTTGTGATTTATGGTTTTCTCTGGGTATATGCCCAGAAGTGGGATTGCTGGATCCTATGGTAATTCTCTTTTTCGTTTTTTAAAGGAACCTCCATACTGTTCTCCATAGTGACTGTATCAATTTACATTCCCACCAATAGCGGAAGAGGGTTCCTTTTGTCCACACCCTCCCCAGAATTTGTTGTTTGTAGATTATCTGATGATGCCGATTCTAACAGGTGTGAGGTCTTACCTCATTGTAGTTTTGATTTGCATTTCTCTAATAATTAGTGATGTTGAGCAGCTTTTCATGTGCGTCTTGGCCATCTCTGTGTCTTCTTTGAAGAAACGTCTCTTTAGATCTTCTGCCCATTTTTGTATTGGGTTCTTTGTTTTATTAATATTAAGCTGCATGAGATGTTTATATATATTGGAGATTAAACCTTTGTCCATTGATTCGTTTGTGAACGTTTTCGCCCATTCTGAGGGTTGCCTTTTTCCATTCCCGTTTTTTTAACAAAGAAAGAAAGAAAGCAAAAGAAGCAGAACACTAATGTGCGTGAAATATGCCTCTTGAAACTGTCGTTTTGAAATATGGACGTCTTTTGAATTTTTTGGTCGGTATATGACCCCAGGATTTGTTTTCAGGGCAGGTGTCATTTACAGGCCTGTAATGATTTTGAATATCCACTGACCATTAGCGCTGGGATTAAAGCTGCTGTTGTGTGAAACGGCCACAAGGTGGCAGCTGTTCTCCCTTACCAAATCTGGTTACTAGGGCAGCAGAGCCTCAATGGAAGAAGCGTTCTAGATTGGAATGTAGAACGGAATGTGCCAGGAGAAAGCCCCTCAAGTTTGTCTCACTACTTCTTGTTCGTGTTTTTAATTTAATTTTTTATTTTTTATTACAGCAAGTTTGAGTACAACGTTTAGCTTGTTGTTGGTGTGCAAGAGGTGGTTCTTTTACACATATACATATGTCTGTTCTTCCTGGGAACCATTTCCCATGTACGTTATGACAGAATGTTGAGTAGTCTTCTTTTGGTACTCCATAGGTCTTTGGTGATTATATACTTCTACTGTGTTTTTATATGGCTGTTAACCCCAATATCGTAATGAATTCAATATTCACACCTTTCCTTTGGTGAACCATAAGTTTGTTTAATGAATCTGTGATTGCCCTTCTCCGTGGAAATATCTGCCCTGGTATCAATTTATAGGTAACACCTATAAGTGATATGATATGATATGTGTCTTTCACTTTCTGACTTACTCCAAGTCACGTGATTACCTCTAGACTCATCTACGGTGCTGCAAATGGCATTGTGTCCTTTTTTTCCTTGGCGAATATTCTGTCTTAGCGAGGTCCATTTTCTGCAATGTGATTCCCTGAGGGCTGAGGATTAGCTGACCTGGCCAGCCAGACCCTGCCGGCAAGACCTCCCCAGGTGTGCCTGGGTTGAGGTCAATATAAACAGCACTCCAGGCAGCAATAGCCCCTGCAGCTGTGCCTGACTCCATATTCTCTGCACCATCAGCAGTCTCGGGGCTGTGCTGGTGGGAGGGTGTGAGGGTCCACGGCTTTGTGGGTGGCCCGGTGTGAGGGGGCTCTGCTGGATTTTCGGCAGGAGTTGCCAGGCTGCCACCTGTAAAGAAGAGGATGTGTCACCCATAACTTCCACTGGAATATCTCTCCGGGCTGAGGTGAGGAAGGAAAAAAAGGAGTGGGGGCCGAGACAGGAGGGGTATCTCAGGCAGGGCAATGGAAAGCTTCCAGAAGAGCGCCCGTGGCCAGGACCATCCTGGCTGACCTGCAGGCACCAAGTTGGCCTGCGTGCTGTCGCTGGTGTGGCTCCACGGCCCTTCCTCTAGGCTTTCAAGCCCTTGTACATATTCAGGTGTTTCACCTGAGAAGGGAGGGAACAGTTCAGCAGCAGCTGGCCTGGGGCTCAGCTCACGTTTACTCACAGAGGCCTCGGCACGGTCCCCCAGCTTTGCAATAAGGACGCTCCTTGCGTGGGCGGGCGGGGCTGCTGGCTGTATGGGAGATGATTCCCCACCTCTGACCAATTTCCGAATTGTTTACCACTGGAGCAAGTGCCTTGGTAGTGTTTTCCTCTGTATAACTGTTAGGTTCAGTTTTTTTTTTTTTTGGTTCAAGTTAGATTTTATTCCTCTTTTATGTATTTATGGATATAAGCATGGAAATAATTCATTCTTATAAATACATCAGTGTGAATGGAAGAACTTTTTTTTCTGTTTTATTTTTACATTTTATTTTTTAAAAATTTGTAATTTAATTTTATTTATTTTTTATACAATAGGTTATTATTAGTTATCTATTTTATGCATAAACATGTATACAGGTCAATCCCAATCTCCCAACTCATCCCACCACCACCACCCCATGGCTTCCCCCACTTTGTGTCCATACGTTTGTTCTCTACCTCTGTGTCTCTATTTCTGCCCTGCAAACCAGTTCATCTGTACCATTTTTCTAGGTTCCACATATAGGCATTAATATACAATATTTGTTTTTCTCTTTCTGACTTACTTCACTCTGCATGACAGTCTCTAGATCCATCAACTTCTCTACAAATGACCGTTTCATTCCTTTTTATGGCTGAGTAATATTCCATTTTATATATGTACCACATCTTTATCCATTCGTCTGTCTGTGGCCATTTAGGTTGCTTCCATTACCTGGCTATTGTAAATAGTGCTGCAATGAACATTGTGGTGAATGTGTCTTTGTGATTTATGGTTTTCTCTGGGTATATGCCCAGAAGTGGGATTGCTGGATCCTATGGTAATTCTCTTTTTCGTTTTTTAAAGGAACCTCCATACTGTTCTCCATAGTGACTGTATCAATTTACATTCCCACCAATAGCGGAAGAGGGTTCCTTTTGTCCACACCCTCCCCAGAATTTGTTGTTTGTAGATTATCTGATGATGCCGATTCTAACAGGTGTGAGGTCTTACCTCATTGTAGTTTTGATTTGCATTTCTCTAATAATTAGTGATGTTGAGCAGCTTTTCATGTGCGTCTTGGCCATCTCTGTGTCTTCTTTGAAGAAACGTCTCTTTAGATCTTCTGCCCATTTTTGTATTGGGTTCTTTGTTTTATTAATATTAAGCTGCATGAGATATTTATATATATTGGAGATTAAACCTTTGTCCATTGATTCGTTTGTGAACGTTTTCGCCCATTCTGAGGGTTGCCTTTTTCCATTCCCGTTTTTTTAACAAAGAAAGAAAGAAAGCAAAAGAAGCAGAACACTAATGTGCGTGAAATATGCCTCTTGAAACTGTCGTTTTGAAATATGGACGTCTTTTGAATTTTTTGGTCGGTATATGACCCCAGGATTTGTTTTCAGGGCAGGTGTCATTTACAGGCCTGTAATGATTTTGAATATCCACTGACCATTAGCGCTGGGATTAAAGCTGCTGTTGTGTGAAACGGCCACAAGGTGGCAGCTGTTCTCCCTTACCAAATCTGGTTACTAGGGCAGCAGAGCCTCAATGGAAGAAGCGTTCTAGATTGGAATGTAGAACGGAATGTGCCAGGAGAAAGCCCCTCAAGTTTGTCTCACTACTTCTTGTTCGTGTTTTTAATTTAATTTTTTATTTTTTATTACAGCAAGTTTGAGTACAACGTTTAGCTTGTTGTTGGTGTGCAAGAGGTGGTTCTTTTACACATATACATATGTCTGTTCTTCCTGGGAACCATTTCCCATGTACGTTATGACAGAATGTTGAGTAGTCTTCTTTTGGTACTCCATAGGTCTTTGGTGATTATATACTTCTACTGTGTTTTTATATGGCTGTTAACCCCAATATCGTAATGAATTCAATATTCACACCTTTCCTTTGGTGAACCATAAGTTTGTTTAATGAATCTGTGATTGCCCTTCTCCGTGGAAATATCTGCCCTGGTATCAATTTATAGGTAACACCTATAAGTGATATGATATGATATGTGTCTTTCACTTTCTGACTTACTCCAAGTCACGTGATTACCTCTAGACTCATCTACGGTGCTGCAAATGGCATTGTGTCCTTTTTTTCCTTGGCGAATATTCTGTCTTAGCGAGGTCCATTTTCTGCAATGTGATTCCCTGAGGGCTGAGGATTAGCTGACCTGGCCAGCCAGACCCTGCCGGCAAGACCTCCCCAGGTGTGCCTGGGTTGAGGTCAATATAAACAGCACTCCAGGCAGCAATAGCCCCTGCAGCTGTGCCTGACTCCATATTCTCTGCACCATCAGCAGTCTCGGGGCTGTGCTGGTGGGAGGGTGTGAGGGTCCACGGCTTTGTGGGTGGCCCGGTGTGAGGGGGCTCTGCTGGATTTTCGGCAGGAGTTGCCAGGCTGCCACCTGTAAAGAAGAGGATGTGTCACCCATAACTTCCACTGGAATATCTCTCCGGGCTGAGGTGAGGAAGGAAAAAAAGGAGTGGGGGACGAGACAGGAGGGGTATCTCAGGCAGGGCAATGGAAAGCTTCCAGAAGAGCGCCCGTGGCCAGGACCATCCTGGCTGACCTGCAGGCACCAAGTTGGCCTGCGTGCTGTCGGTGGTGTGGCTCCACGGCCCTTCCTCTAGGCTTTCAAGCCCTTGTACATATTCAGGTGTTTCACCTGGGAAGGGTGGGAACAGTTCAGCAGCAGCTGGCCTGGGGCTCAGCTCACGTTTACTCACAGAGGCCTCGGCACGGTCCCCCAGCTTTGCAATAAGGACGCTCCTTGCGTGGGCGGGCGGGGCTGCTGGCTGTATGGGAGATGATTCCCCACCTCTGACCAATTTCAGAATTGTTTACCACTGGAGCAAGTGCCTTGGTAGTGTTTTCCTCTGTATAACTGTTAGGTTCAGTTTTTTTTTTTTGGTTCAAGTTAGATTTTATTCCTCTTTTATGTATTTATGGATATAAGCATTTAAATAATTCATTCTTATAAATACATCAGTGTGAATGGAAGAACTTTTTTTTCTGTTTTATTTTTACATTTTATTTTTAAAAATTTTGAAATTTAATTTTATTTATTTTTTTTATACAGTAGGTTATTATTAGTTATCTATTTTATGCATAAACATGTATACAGGTCAATCCCAATCTCCCAACTCATCCCAACACCACCACCCCATGGCTTCCTCCACTTTGTGTCCATACGTTTGTTCTCTACCTCTGTGTCTCTATTTCTGCCCTGCAAACCAGTTCATCTGTACCATTTTTCTAGGTTCCACATATAGGCATTAATATACAATATTTGTTTTTCTCTTTCTGACTTACTTCACTCTGCATGACAGTCTCTAGATCCATCAACTTCTCTACAAATGACCGTTTCATTCCTTTTTATGGCTGAGTAATATTCCATTTTATATATGTACCACATCTTTATCCATTCCTCTGTCTGTTGCCATTTAGGTTGCTTCCATTACCTGGCTATTGTAAATAGTGTTGCAATGAACATTGTGGTGAATGTGTCTTTGTGATTTATGGTTTTCTCTGGGTATATGCCCAGAAGTGGGATTGCTGGAACCTGTGGTAATTCTCTTTTTAGTTTTTTAAAGGAACCTCCATACTGTTCTCCATAGTGACTGTATCAATTTACATTCCCACCAATAGCGGAAGAGGGTTCCTTTTGTCCACACCCTCCCCAGAATTTGTTGTTTGTAGATTATCTGATGATGCCGATTCTAACAGGTGTGAGGGCTTACCTCATTGTAGTTTTGATTTGCATTTCTCTAATAATTAGTGATGTTGAGCAGCTTTTCATGTGCGTCTTGGCCATCTCTGTGTCTTCTTTGAAGAAACGTCTCTTTAGATCTTCTGCCCATTTTGTATTGGGTTGTTTGTTTTATTAATATTAAGCTGCATGAGCTGTTTATATATATTGGAGATTAAACCTTTGTCCAAAGATTCGTTTGTGAACGTTTTCGCCCATTCTGAGGTTTGCCTTTTTCCATTCCCGTTTTTTTAACAAAGAAAGAAAGAAAGCAAAAGAAGCAGAACACTAATGTGCGTGAAATATGCCTCTTGAAACTGTCGTTTTGAAATATGGACGTCTTTTGAATTTTTTGGTCGATATATGACCCCAGGATTTGTTTTCAGGGCAGGTGTCATTTACAGGCCTGTAATGATTTGGAATATCCACTGACCATTAGCGCTGGGATTAAAGCTGCTGTTGTGTGAAACGGCCACAAGGTGGCAGCAGTTCTTCCTTACCAAATCTGGTTACTAGGGCAGCAGAGCCTCAATGGAAGTCGCGTTCTAGATTGGAATGTAGAACGGAATGTGCCAGGAGAAAGCCCCTCAAGTTTGTCTCACTACTTCTTGTTCGTGTTTTTAATTTAATTTTTTATTTTTTATTACAGCAAGTTTGAGTACAACGTTTAGCTTGTTGTAGGTGTGCAAGAGGTGGTTCTTTTACACATATACATATGTCTGTTCTTCCTGGGAACCTTTTCCCATGTACGTTATGACAGAATGTTGAGTAGTCTTCTCTTGGTACTCCGTAGGTCTTTGGTGATTATATACGTCTACTGTGTTTGTATATGTCTGTTAACCCCAATATCGTAATGAATTCAATCCTCACACCTTTCCTTTGGTGAACCATAAGTTTGTTTAATGAATCTGTGATTGCCCTTCTCCGTGGAAATATCTGCCCTGGTATCAATTTATAGGTAACACCTATAAGTGATATGATATGATATGTGTCTTTCACTTTCTGACTTACTCCAAGTCACGTGATTACCTCTAGACTCATCTACGGTGCTGCAAATGGCATTGTGTCCTTTTTTTCCTTGGCGAATATTCTGTTTAGCGAGGTCCATTTTCTGCAATGTGATTCCCTGAGGGCTGAGGATTAGCTGACCTGGGCAGCCTGACCCTGCCGGCAAGCCCTCCCCATGTGTGCCAGTGTTGAGGTCAATATAAACAGCACTTCAGGCAGCAATAGCCCCTGCAGCTGTGCCTGACTCCATATTCTCTGCACCATCAGCAGTCTCGGGGCTGTGCTGGTGGGAGGGTGTGAGGGTCCACGGCTTTGTGGGTGGCCCGGTGTGAGTGGGGCTCTGCTGGATTTTCGGCAGGAGTTACCAGGCTGCCACCTGTAAAGAAGAGGATGTGTCACCCATAACTTCCACTGGAATATCTCTCCGGGCTGAGGTGAGGAAGGAAAAAAAGGAGTGCGGCCGAGACAGGAGGGGTATCTCAGGCAGGGCAATGGAAAGCTTCCAGAAGAGCGCCCGTGGCCAGGACCATCCTGGCTGACCTGCAGGCACCAAGTTGGCCTGCGTGCTGTCGCTGGTGTGCCTCCACGGCCCTTCCTCTAGGCTTTCAAGCCCTTGTACATATTCAGGTGTTTCACCTGGGAAGGGTGGGAACAGTTCAGCAGCAGCTGGCCTGGGGCTCAGCTCACGTTTACTCACAGAGGCCTCGGCAAGGTCCCCAGGTTTGCAATAAGGACGCTCCTTGCGTGGGCGGGCGGGGCTGCTGGCTGTATGGGAGATGATTCCCCACCTCTGACCAATTTCAGAATTGTTTACCACTGGAGCAAGTGCCTCGGTAGTGTTTTCCTCTGTATAACTGTTTGGTTCAGTTTTTTTTTTTTTTGGTTCAAGTTAGATTTTATTCCTCTTTTATGTATTTATGGATATAAGCATGGAAATAATTCATTCTTATAAATACATCAGTGTGAATGGAAGAACTTTTTTTTCTGTATTATTTTTACACTTTATTTTTAAAAAATTTGAAATTTAATTTTATTTATTTTTTTACAGTAGGTTATTATTAGTTATCTATTTTATGCATAAACATGTATACAGGCCAATCCCAATCTCCCAACTCATCCCACCACCACCACCCCATGGCTTCCCCCACTTTGTGTCCATACGTTTGTTCTCTACCTCTGTGTCTCTATTTCTGCCCTGCAAACCAGTTCATCTGTACCATTTTTCTAGGTTCCACATATAGGCATTAATATACAATATTTGTTTTTCTCTTTCTGACTTACTTCACTCTGCATGACAGTCTCTAGATCCATCAACTTCTCTACAAATGACCGTTTCATTCCTTTTTATGGCTGAGTAATATTCCATTTTATATATGTACCACATCTTTATCCATTCGTCTGTCTGTGGCCATTTAGGTTGCTTCCATTACCTGGCTATTGTAAACAGTGCTGCAATAAACATTGTGGTGAAAGTGTCTTTGTGATTTATGGTTTTCTCTGGGTATATGCCCAGAAGTGGGATTGCTGGATCCTATGGTAATTCTCTTTTTCGTTTTTTAAAGGAACCTCCATACTGTTCTCCATAGTGACTGTATCAATTTACATTCCCACCAATAGCGGAAGAGGGTTCCTTTTGTCCACACCCTCCCCAGAATTTGTTGTTTGTAGATTATCTGATGATGCCGATTCTAACAGGTGTGAGGTCTTACCTCATTGTAGTTTTGATTTGCATTTCTCTAATAATTAGTGATGTTGAGCAGCTTTTCATGTGCGTCTTGGCCATCTCTGTGTCTTCTTTGAAGAAACGTCTCTTTAGATCTTCTGCCCATTTTTGTATTGGGTTCTTTGTTTTATTAATATTAAGCTGCATGAGCTGTTTATATATATTGGAGATTAAACCTTTGTCCAAAGATTCGTTTGTGAACGTTTTCGCCCATTCTGAGGTTTGCCTTTTTCCATTCCCGTTTTTTTAACAAAGAAAGAAAGAAAGCAAAAGAAGCAGAACACTAATGTGCGTGAAATATGCCTCTTGAAACTGTCGTTTTGAAATATAGACGTCTTTTGAATTTTTTGGTCGGTATATGACCCCAGGATTTGTTTTCATGGCAGGTGTCATTTACAGGCCTGTAATGATTTGGAATATCCACTGACCATTAGCGCTGGGATTAAAGCTGCTGTTGTGTGAAACGGCCACAAGGTGGCAGCAGTTCTCCCTTACCAAATCTGGTTACTAGGGCAGCAGAGCCTCAATGGAAGAAGCGTTCTAGATTGGAATGTAGAACGGAATGTGCCAGGAGAAAGCCCCTCAAGTTTGTCTAACTACTTCTTGTTCGTGTTTTTAATTTAATTTTTTATTTTTTATTACAGCAAGTTTGAGTACAACGTTTAGCTTGTTGTTGGTGTGCAAGAGGTGGTTCTTTTACACATATACATATGTCTGTTCTTCCTGGGAACCATTTCCCATGTACGTTATGACAGAATGTTGAGTAGTCTTCTCTTGGTACTCCGTAGGTCTTTGGTGATTATATACTTCTACTGTGTTTGTATATGTCTGTTAACCCCAATATCGTAATGAATTCAATCCTCACACCTTTCCTTTGGTGAACCATAAATTTGTTTAATGAATCTGTGATTGCCCTTCTCCGTGAAAATATATGCCCTGGTATCAATTTATAGGTAACACCTATAAGTGATATGATATGATATGTGTCTTTCACTTTCTGACTTACTCCAAGTCACGTGATTACCTCTAGACTCATCTACGGTGCTGCAAATGGCATTGTGTCCTTTTTTTCCTTGGCGAATATGCTGTCTTAGCGAGGTCCATTTTCTGCAATGTGATTCCCTGAGGGCTGAGGATTAGCTGACCTGGCCAGCCTGACCCTGCCGGCAAGCCCTCTCCAGGTGTGCCTGGGTTGAGGTCAATATAAACAGCACTCCAGGCAGCAATAGCCCCTGCAGCTGTGCCTGACTCCATATTCTCTGCACCATCAGCAGTCTCGGGGCTGTGCTGGTGGGAGGGTGTGAGGGTCCACGGCTTTGTGGGTGGCCCGGTGTGAGTGGGGCTCTGCTGGATTTTCGGCAGGAGTTGCCAGGCTGCCACCTGTAAAGAAGAGGATGTGTCACCCATAACTTCCACTGGAATATCTCTCCGGGCTGAGGTGAGGAAGGAAAAAAAGGAGTGGGGGCCGAGACAGGAGGGGTATCTCAGGCAGGGCAATGGAAAGCTTCCAGAAGAGTGCCCGTGGCCAGGACCATCCTGGCTGACCTGCAGGCACCAAGTTGGCCTGCGTGCTGTCGCTGGTGTGGCTCCACGGCCCTTCCGCTAGGCTTTCAAGCCCTTGTACATATTCAGGTGTTTCACCTGGGAAGGGTGGGAACAGTTGAGCAGCAGCTGGCCTGGGGCTCAGCTCACGTTTACTCACAGAGGCCTCGGCACGGTCCCCCAGCTTTGCAATAAGGACGCTCCTTGCGTGGGCGGGCGGGGCTGCTGGCTGTATGGGAGATGATTCCCCACCTCTGACCAATTTCAGAATTGTTTACCACTGGAGCAAGTGCCTCGGTAGTGTTTTCCTCTGTATAACTGTTAGGTTCAGTTTTTTTTTTTTTTGGTTCAAGTTAGATTTTATTCCTCTTTTATGTATTTATGGATATAAGCATGGAAATAATTCATTCTTATAAATACATCAGTGTGAATGGAAGAACTTTTTTTTCTGTTTTATTTTTACATTTTATTTTTTAAAAATTTGAAATTTAATTTTATTTATTTTTTATACAATAGGTTATTATTAGTTATCTATTTTATGCATAAACATGTATACAGGTCAATCCCAATCTCCCAACTCATCCCACCACCACCACCCCATGGCTTCCCCCACTTTGTGTCCATACGTTTGTTCTCTACCTCTGTGTCTCTATTTCTGCCCTGCAAACCAGTTCATCTGTACCATTTTTCTAGGTTCCACATATAGGCATTAATATACAATATTTGTTTTTCTCTTTCTGACTTACTTCACTCTGCATGACAGTCTCTAGATCCATCAACTTCTCTACAAATGACCGTTTCATTCCTTTTTATGGCTGAGTAATATTCCATTTTATATATGTACCACATCTTTATCCATTCGTCTGTCTGTGGCCATTTAGGTTGCTTCCATTACCTGGCTATTGTAAATAGTGCTGCAATGAACATTGTGGTGAATGTGTCTTTGTGATTTATGGTTTTCTCTGGGTATATGCCCAGAAGTGGGATTGCTGGATCCTATGGTAATTCTCTTTTTCGTTTTTTAAAGGAACCTCCATACTGTTCTCCATAGTGACTGTATCAATTTACATTCCCACCAATAGCGGAAGAGGGTTCCTTTTGTCCACACCCTCCCCAGAATTTGTTGTTTGTAGATTATCTGATGATGCCGATTCTAACAGGTGTGAGGTCTTACCTCATTGTAGTTTTGATTTGCATTTCTCTAATAATTAGTGATGTTGAGCAGCTTTTCATGTGCGTCTTGGCCATCTCTGTGTCTTCTTTGAAGAAACGTCTCTTTAGATCTTCTGCCCATTTTTGTATTGGGTTCTTTGTTTTATTAATATTAAGCTGCATGAGATGTTTATATATATTGGAGATTAAACCTTTGTCCATTGATTCGTTTGTGAACGTTTTCGCCCATTCTGAGGGTTGCCTTTTTCCATTCCCGTTTTTTTAACAAAGAAAGAAAGAAAGCAAAAGAAGCAGAACACTAATGTGCGTGAAATATGCCTCTTGAAACTGTCGTTTTGAAATATGGACGTCTTTTGAATTTTTTGGTCGGTATATGACCCCAGGATTTGTTTTCAGGGCAGGTGTCATTTACAGGCCTGTAATGATTTGGAATATCCACTGACCATTAGCGCTGTGACTAAAGCTGCTGTTGTGTGAAACGGCCACAAGGTGGCAGCAGTTCTCCCTTACCAAATCTGGTTACTAGGGCAGCAGAGCCTCAATGGAAGTCGCGTTCTAGATTGGAATGTAGAACGGAATGTGCCAGGAGAAAGCCCCTCAAGTTTGTCTCACTACTTCTTGTTCGTGTTTTTAATTTAATTTTTTATTTTTTATTACAGCAAGTTTGAGTACAACGTTTAGCTTGTTGTTGGTGTGCAAGAGGTGGTTCTTTTACACATATACATATGTCTGTTCTTCCTGGGAACCATTTCCCATGTACGTTATGACAGAATGTTGAGTAGTCTTCTCTTGGTACTCCGTAGGTCTTTGGTGATTATATACTTCTACTGTGTTTGTATATGTCTGTTAACCCCAATATCGTAATGAATTCAATCCTCACACCTTTCCTTTGGTGAACCATAAATTTGTTTAATGAATCTGTGATTGCCCTTCTCCGTGAAAATATCTGCCCTGGTATCAATTTATAGGTAACACCTATAAGTGATATGATATGATATGTGTCTTTCACTTTCTGACTTACTCCAAGTCACGTGATTACCTCTAGACTCATCTACGGTGCTGCAAATGGCATTGTGTCCTTTTTTTCCTTGGCGAATATGCTGTCTTAGCGAGGTCCATTTTCTGCAATGTGATTCCCTGAGGGCTGAGGATTAGCTGACCTGGCCAGCCTGACCCTGCCGGCAAGCCCTCTCCAGGTGTGCCTGGGTTGAGGTCAATATAAACAGCACTCCAGGCAGCAATAGCCCCTGCAGCTGTGCCTGACTCCATATTCTCTGCACCATCAGCAGTCTCGGGGCTGTGCTGGTGGGAGGGTGTGAGGGTCCACGGCTTTGTGGGTGGCCCGGTGTGAGTGGGGCTCTGCTGGATTTTCGGCAGGAGTTGCCAGGCTGCCACCTGTAAAGAAGAGGATGTGTCACCCATAACTTCCACTGGAATATCTCTCCGGGCTGAGGTGAGGAAGGAAAAAAAGGAGTGGGGGCCGAGACAGGAGGGGTATCTCAGGCAGGGCAATGGAAAGCTTCCAGAAGAGTGCCCGTGGCCAGGACCATCCTGGCTGACCTGCAGGCACCAAGTTGGCCTGCGTGCTGTCGCTGGTGTGGCTCCACGGCCCTTCCGCTAGGCTTTCAAGCCCTTGTACATATTCAGGTGTTTCACCTGGGAAGGGTGGGAACAGTTCAGCAGCAGCTGGCCTGGGGCTCAGCTCACGTTTACTCACAGAGGCCTCGGCACGGTCCCCCAGCTTTGCAATAAGGACGCTCCTTGCGTGGGCGGGCGGGGCTGCTGGCTGTATGGGAGATGATTCCCCACCTCTGACCAATTTCAGAATTGTTTACCACTGGAGCAAGTGCCTCGGTAGTGTTTTCCTCTGTATAACTGTTAGGTTCAGTTTTTTTTTTTTTGGTTCAAGTTAGATTTTATTCCTCTTTTATGTATTTATGGATATAAGCATGGAAATAATTCATTCTTATAAATACATCAGTGTGAATGGAAGAAATTTTTTTTCTGTTTTATTTTTACATTTTATTTTTAAAAATTTTGAAATATAATTTTATTTATTTTTTTTATACAGTAGGTTATTATTAGTTATCTATTTTATGCATAAACATGTATACAGGTCAATCCCAATCTCCCAACTCATCCCACCACCACCACCCCATGGCTTCCTCCACTTTGTGTCCATACGTTTGTTCTCTACCTCTGTGTCTCTATTTCTGCCCTGCAAACCAGTTCATCTGTACCATTTTTCTAGGTTCCACATATAGGCATTAATATACAATATTTGTTTTTCTCTTTCTGACTTACTTCACTCTGCATGACAGTCTCTAGATCCATCAACTTCTCTACATATGACCGTTTCATTCCTTTTTATGGCTGAGTAATATTCCTTTTTATATATGTACCACATCTTTATCCATTCGTCTGTCTGTTGCCATTTAGGTTGCTTCCATTACCTGGCTATTGTAAATAGTGTTGCAATGAACATTGTGGTGAATGTGTCTTTGTGATTTATGGTTTTCTCTGGGTATATGCCCAGAAGTGGGATTGCTGGAACCTGTGGTAATTCTCTTTTTAGTTTTTTAAAGGAACCTCCATACTGTTCTCCATAGTGACTGTATCAATTTACATTCCCACCAATAGCGGAAGAGGGCTCCTTTTGTCCACACCCTCCCCAGAATTTGTTGTTTGTAGATTATCTGATGATGCCGATTCTAACAGGTGTGAGGTCTTACCTCATTGTAGTTTTGATTTGCATTTCTCTAATAATTAGTGATGTTGAGCAGCTTTTCATGTGCGTCTTGGCCATCTCTGTGTCTTCTTTGAAGAAACGTCTCTTTAGATCTTCTGCACATTTTTGTATTGGGTTGTTTGTTTTATTAATATTAAGCTGCATGAGCTGTTTATATATATTGGAGATTAAACCTTTGTCCATTGATTCGTTTGTGAACGTTTTCGCCCATTCTGAGGGTGGCCTTTTTCCATTCCCGTTTTTTTAACAAAGAAAGAAAGAAAGCAAAAGAAGCAGAACACTAATGTGCGTGAAATATGCCTCTTGAAACTGTCGTTTTGAAATATGGACGTCTTTTGAATTTTTTGGTCGATATATGACCCCAGGATTTGTTTTCAGGGCAGGTGTCATTTACAGGCCTGTAATGATTTGGAATATCCACTGACCATTAGCGCTGTGACTAAAGCTGCAGTTGTGTGAAACGGCCACAAGGTGGCAGCAGTTCTCCCTTACCAAATCTGGTTACTAGGGCAGCAGAGCCTCAATGGAAGTCGCGTTCTAGATTGGAATGTAGAACGGAATGTGCCAGGAGAAAGCCCCTCAAGTTTGTCTCACTACTTCTTGTTCGTGTTTTTAATTTAATTTTTTAGTTTTTATTACAGCAAGTTTGAGTACAACGTTTAGCTTGTTGTAGGTGTGCAAGAGGTGGTTCTTTTACACATATACATATGTCTGTTCTTCCTGGGAACCTTTTCCCATGTACGTTATGACAGAATGTTGAGTAGTCTTCTCTTGGTACTCCGTAGGTCTTTGGTGATTATATACGTCTACTGTGTTTGTATATGTCTGTTAACCCCAATATCGTAATGAATTCAATCCTCACACCTTTCCTTTGGTGAACCATAAGTTTGTTTAATGAATCTGTGATTGCCCTTCTCCGTGGAAATATCTGCCCTGGTATCAATTTATAGGTAACACCTATAAGTGATATGATATGATATGTGTCTTTCACTTTCTGACTTACTCCAAGTCACGTGATTACCTCTAGACTCATCTACGGTGCTGCAAATGGCATTGTGTCCTTTTTTTCCTTGGCGAATATTCTGTCTTAGCGAGGTCCATTTTCTGCAATGTGATTCCCTGAGGGCTGAGGATTAGCTGACCTGGGCAGCCTGACCCTGGCGGCAAGCCCTCCCCAGGTGTGCCTGGGTTGAGGTCAATATAAACAGCACTCCAGGCAGCAATAGTCCCTGAATCAGTGCCTGACTCCATATTCTCTGCACCATCAGCAGTCTCGGGGCTGTGCTGGTGGGAGGGTGTGAGGGTCCACGGCTTTGTGGGTGGCCCGGTGTGAGTGGGGCTCTGCTGGATTTTCGGCAGGAGTTGCCAGGCTGCCACCTGTAAAGAAGAGGATGTGTCACCCATAACTTCCACTGGAATATCTCTCCGGGCTGAGGTGAGGAAGGAAAAAAAGGAGTGGGGGCCGAGACAGGAGGGGTATCTCAGGCAGGGCAATGGAAAGCTTCCAGAAGAGCGCCCGTGGCCAGGACCATCCTGGCTGACCTGCAGGCACCAAGTTGGCCTGCGTGCTGTCGCTCGTGTGGCTCCACGGCCCTTCCTCTAGGCTTTCAAGCCCTTGTACATATTCAGGTGTTTCACCTGGGAAGGGTGGGAACAGTTGAGCAGCAGCTGGCCTGGGGCTCAGCTCACGTTTACTCACAGAGGCCTCGGCACGGTCCCCCAGCTTTGCAATAAGGACGCTCCTTGCGTGGGCGGGCGGGGCTGCTGGCTGTATGGGAGATGATTCCCCACCTCTGACCAATTTCAGAATTGTTTACCACTGGAGCAAGTGCCTTGGTAGTGTTTTCCTCTGTATAACTGTTAGGTTCAGTTTTTTTTTTTTTTGGTTCAAGTTAGATTTTATTCCTCTTTTATGTATTTATGGATATAAGCATGGAAATAATTCATTCTTATAAATACATCAGTGTGAATGGAAGAACTTTTTTTTCTGTTTTATTTTTACATTTTATTTTTTAAAAATTTGAAATTTAATTTTATTTATTTTTTATACAATAGGTTATTATTAGTTATCTATTTTATGCATAAACATGTATACAGGTCAATCCCAATCTCCCAACTCATCCCACCACCACCACCCCATGGCTTCCCCCACTTTGTGTCCATACGTTTGTTCTCTACCTCTGTGTCTCTATTTCTGTCCTGCAAACCAGTTCATCTGTACCATTTTTCTAGGTTCCACATATAGGCATTAATATACAATATTTGTTTTTCTCTTTCTGACTTACTTCACTCTGCATGACAGTCTCTAGATCCATCAACTTCTCTACAAATGACCGTTTCATTCCTTTTTATGGCTGAGTAATATTCCATTTTATATATGTACCACATCTTTATCCATTCGTCTGTCTGTGGCCATTTAGGTTGCTTCCATTACCTGGCTATTGTAAATAGTGCTGCAATGAACATTGTGGTGAATGTGTCTTTGTGATTTATGGTTTTCTCTGGGTATATGCCCAGAAGTGGGATTGCTGGATCCTATGGTAATTCTCTTTTTCGTTTTTTAAAGGAACCTCCATACTGTTCTCCATAGTGACTGTATCAATTTACATTCCCACCAATAGCGGAAGAGGGTTCCTTTTGTCCACACCCTCCCCAGAATTTGTTGTTTGTAGATTATCTGATGATGCCGATTCTAACAGGTGTGAGGTCTTACCTCATTGTAGTTTTGATTTGCATTTCTCTAATAATTAGTGATGTTGAGCAGCTTTTCATGTGCGTCTTGGCCATCTCTGTGTCTTCTTTGAAGAAACGTCTCTTTAGATCTTCTGCCCATTTTTGTATTGGGTTCTTTGTTTTATTAATATTAAGCTGCATGAGATGTTTATATATATTGGAGATTAAACCTTTGTCCATTGATTCGTTTGTGAACGTTTTCGCCCATTCTGAGGGTTGCCTTTTTCCATTCCCGTTTTTTTAACAAAGAAAGAAAGAAAGCAAAAGAAGCAGAACACTAATGTGCGTGAAATATGCCTCTTGAAACTGTCGTTTTGAAATATGGACGTCTTTTGAATTTTTTGGTCGGTATATGACCCCAGGATTTGTTTTCAGGGCAGGTGTCATTTACAGGCCTGTAATGATTTGGAATATCCACTGACCATTAGCGCTGTGACTAAAGCTGCTGTTGTGTGAAACGGCCACAAGGTGGCAGCAGTTCTCCCTTACCAAATCTGGTTACTAGGGCAGCAGAGCCTCAATGGAAGTCGCGTTCTAGATTGGAATGTAGAACGGAATGTGCCAGGAGAAAGCCCCTCAAGTTTGTCTCACTACTTCTTGTTCGTGTTTTTAATTTAATTTTTTAGTTTTTATTACAGCAAGTTTGAGTACAACGTTTAGCTTGTTGTAGGTGTGCAAGAGGTGGTTCTTTTACACATATACATATGTCTGTTCTTCCTGGGAACCTTTTCCCATGTACGTTATGACAGAATGTTGAGTAGTCTTCTCTTGGTACTCCGTAGGTCTTTGGTGATTATATACGTCTACTGTGTTTGTATATGTCTGTTAACCCCAATATCGTAATGAATTCAATCCTCACACCTTTCCTTTGGTGAACCATAAGTTTGTTTAATGAATCTGTGATTGCCCTTCTCCGTGGAAATATCTGCCCTGGTATCAATTTATAGGTAACACCTATAAGTGATATGATATGATATGTGTCTTTCACTTTCTGACTTACTCCAAGTCACGTGATTACCTCTAGACTCATCTACGGTGCTGCAAATGGCATTGTGTCCTTTTTTTCCTTGGCGAATATTCTGTCTTAGCGAGGTCCATTTTCTGCAATGTGATTCCCTGAGGGCTGAGGATTAGCTGACCTGGGCAGCCTGACCCTGGCGGCAAGCCCTCCCCAGGTGTGCCTGGGTTGAGGTCAATATAAACAGCACTCCAGGCAGCAATAGTCCCTGAATCAGTGCCTGACTCCATATTCTCTGCACCATCAGCAGTCTCGGGGCTGTGCTGGTGGGAGGGTGTGAGGGTCCACGGCTTTGTGGGTGGCCCGGTGTGAGTGGGGCTCTGCTGGATTTTCGGCAGGAGTTGCCAGGCTGCCACCTGTAAAGAAGAGGATGTGTCACCCATAACTTCCACTGGAATATCTCTCCGGGCTGAGGTGAGGAAGGAAAAAAAGGAGTGGGGGCCGAGACAGGAGGGGTATCTCAGGCAGGGCAATGGAAAGCTTCCAGAAGAGCGCCCGTGGCCAGGACCATCCTGGCTGACCTGCAGGCACCAAGTTGGCCTGCGTGCTGTCGCTGGTGTGGCTCCACGGCCCTTCCTCTAGGCTTTCAAGCCCTTGTACATATTCAGGTGTTTCACCTGGGAAGGGTGGGAACAGTTGAGCAGCAGCTGGCCTGGGGCTCAGCTCACGTTTACTCACAGAGGCCTCGGCACGGTCCCCCAGCTTTGCAATAAGGACGCTCCTTGCGTGGGTGGGCGGGGCTGCTGGCTGTATGGGAGATGATTCCCCACCTCTGACCAATTTCAGAATTGTTTACCACTGGAGCAAGTGCCTTGGTAGTGTTTTCCTCTGTATAACTGTTAGGTTCAGTTTTTTTTTTTTTTGGTTCAAGTTAGATTTTATTCCTCTTTTATGTATTTATGGATATAAGCATGGAAATAATTCATTCTTATAAATACATCAGTGTGAATGGAAGAACTTTTTTTCTGTTTTATTTTTACATTTTATTTTTAAAAAATTTGAAATTTAATTTTATTTATTTTTTTATACAGTAGGTTATTATTAGTTATCTATTTTATGCATAAACATGTATACAGGTCAATCCCAATCTCCCAACTCATCCCACCACCACCACCCCATGGCTTCCCCCACTTTGTGTCCATACGTTTGTTCTCTACCTCTGTGTCTCTATTTCTGCCCTGCAAACCAGTTCATCTGTACCATTTTTCTAGGTTCCACATATAGGCATTAATATACAATATTTGTTTTTCTCTTTCTGACTTACTTCACTCTGCATGACAGTCTCTAGATCCATCAACTTCTCTACAAATGACCCAGTTTCATTCCTTTTTATGGCTGAGTAATATTCCATTTTATATATGTACCACATCTTTATCCATTCGTCTGTCTGTGGGCATTTAGGTTGCTTCCATTACCTGGCTATTGTAAATAGTGCTGCAATGAACATTGTGGTGAATGTGTCTTTGTGATTTATGGTTTTCTCTGGGTATATGCCCAGAAGTGGGATTGCAGGATCCTATGGTAATTCTCTTTTTAGTTTTTTAAAGGAACCTCCTTACTGTTCTCCATAGTGACTGTATCAATTTACATTCCCACCAATAGCGGAAGAGGGTTCCTTTTGTCCACACCCTCCCCAGAATTTGTTGTTTGTAGATTATCTGATGATGCCGATTCTAACAGGTGTGAGGTCTTACCTCATTGTAGTTTTGATTTGCATTTCTCTAATAATTAGTGATGTTGAGCAGCTTTTCATGTGCGTCTGGGCCATCTCTGTGTCTTCTTTGAAGAAACGTCTCTTTAGATCTTCTGCCCATTTTTGTATTGGGTTGTTTGTTTTATTAATATTAAGCTGCATGAGCTGTTTATATATATTGGAGATTAAACCTTTGTCCATTGATTCGTTTGTGAACGTTTTCGCCCATTCTGAGGGTTGCCTTTTTCCATTCCCGTATTTTTAACAAGGAAGAAAGCAAGCAAAAGAAGCAGAACACTAATGTGCGTGAAATATGCCTCTTGAAACTGTCGTTTTGAAATATGGACGTCTTTTGAATTTTTTGGTCGATATATGACCCCAGGAGTTGTTTTCAGGGCAGGTGTCATTTACAGGCCTGTAATGATTTGGAATATCCACTGACCATTAGCGCTGGGATTAAAGCTGCTGTTGTGTGAAAAGGCCACAAGGTGGCAGCAGTTCTCCCTTACCAAATCTGGTTACTAGGGCAGCAGAGCCTCAATGGAAGTCGCGTTCTAGATTGGAATGTAGAACGGAATGTGCCAGGAGAAAGCCCCTCAAGTTTGTCTCACTACTTCTTGTTCGTGTTTTTAATATAATTTTTTTTTTTATTACAGCAAGTTTGAGTACAACGTTTAGCTTGTTGTAGGTGTGCAAGTGGTGGTTCTTTTACACATATACATATGTCTGTTCTCCCTGGGATCCTTTTCCCATGTACGTTATGACAGAATGTTGAGTAGTCTTCTCTTGGTACTCCGTAGGTCTTTGGTGATTATATACGTCTACTGTGTTTGTATATGTCTGTTAACCCCAATTTCGTAATGAATTCAATCCTCACACCTTTCCTTTGGTGAACCATAAGTTTGTTTAATGAATCTGTGATTGCCCTTCTCCGTGGAAATATCTGCCCTGGTATCAATTTATAGGTAACACCTATAAGTGATATGATATGATATGTGTCTTTCACTTTCTGACTTACTCCAAGTCACGTGATTACCTCTAGACTCATCTACGGTGCTGCAAATGGCATTGTGTCCTTTTTTTCCTTGGCCAATATTGTCTCTTAGCGAGGTCCATTTTCTGCAATGTGATTCCCTGCGGGCTGAGGATTAGCTGACCTGGGCAGCCTGACCCTGCCGGCAAGCCCTCCCCAGGTGTGCCTGGGATGAGGTCAATATAAACAGCACTCCAGGCAGCAATAGCCCCTGCAGCTGTGCCTGACTCCATATTCTCTGCACCATCAGCAGTCTCGGGGCTGTGCTGGTGGGAGGGTGTGAGGGTCCACGGCTTTGTGGGTGGCCCGGTGTGAGTGGGGCTCTGCTGGATTTTCGGCAGGAGTTGCCAGGCTGCCACCTGTAAAGAAGAGGATGTGTCACCCATAACTTCCACTGGAATATCTCTCCGGGCTGAGGTGAGGAAGGAAAAAAAGGAGTGGGGGCCGGGACAGGAGGGGTATCTCAGGCAGGGCAATGGAAAGCTTCCAGAAGAGCGCCCGTGGCCAGGACCATCCTGGCTGACCTGCAGGCACCAAGTTGGCCTGCGTGCTGTCGCTGGTGTGCCTCCACGGCCCTTCCTCTAGGCTTTCAAGCCCTTGTACATATTCAGGTGTTTCACCTGGGAAGGGTGGGAACAGTTCAGCAGCAGCTGGCCTGGGGCTCAGCTCACGTTTACTCACAGAGGCCTCGGCACGGTCGCCCAGCTTTGCAATAAGGACGCTCCTTGCGTGGGCGGGCGGGGCTGCTGGCTGTATGGGAGATGATTCCCCACCTCTGACCAATTTCAGAATTGTTTACCACTGGAGCAAGTGCCTTGGTAGTGTTTTCCTCTGTATAACTGTTAGGTTCAGTTTTTTTTCTTTTTTGGTTCAAGTTAGATTTTATTCCTCTTTTATGTATTTATGGAAATAAGCATGGAAATAATTCATCCTTATATATACATCAGTGTGAATGGAAGAACATTTTTTTCTGTTTTATTTTTACATTTTATTTTTAAAATTTTTGAAATTTAATTTTATTTATTTTTTTAATACAGTAGGTTATTATTAGTTATCTATTTTATGCATAAACATGTATACAGGTCAATCCCAATCTCCCAACTCATCCCACCACCACCACCCCATGGCTTCCCCCACTTTGTGTCCATACGTCTGTTCTCTACCTCTGTGTCTCTATTTCTGCCCTGCAAACCAGTTCATCTGTACCATTTTTCTAGGTTCCACATATAGGCATTAATATACAATATTTGTTTTTCTCTTTCTGACTTACTTCACTCTGTATGACAGTCTCTAGATCCATCAACTTCTCTACAAATGACCCAGATTCATTCCTTTTTATGGCTGAGTAATATTCCTTTTTATATATGTACCACATCTTTATCCATTCGTCTGTCTGTGGCCATTTAGGTTGCTTCCATTACCTGGCTATTGTAAATAGTGCTGCAATGAACATTGTGGTGAATGTGTCTTTGTGATTTATGGTTTTCTCTGGGTATATGCCCAGAAGTGGGATTGCTGGATCCTATGGTAATTCTCCTTGTAGTATTTTAAAGGAACCTCCATACTGTTCTCCATAGTGACTGTATCAATTTACATTCCCACCAATAGCGGAAGAGGGTTCCTTTAGTCCACACCTAACCCAGAGTTTGTTGTTTGTAGATTTTCTAATGATGCCGAATCTAACAGGTGGGAGGTCTTTCCTCATTGTAGTTTTGATTTGCATTTCTCTAATAATTAGTGATGTTGAGCAGCTTTTCATATGCGTCTTGGCCATCTCTGTGTCTTCCTTGAAGTAACGTCTCTTTAGATCTTCTGCCCATTTTTGTTTTGGGTTGTTTGTTTTATTAATATTAAGCTGCATGAGCTGTTTATATATATTGGAGATTAAACCTTTGTCCATTGATTCGTTTGTGAACGTTTTCGCCCATTCTGAGGGTTGCCTTTTTCCATTCCCGTATTTTTAAAAAGGAAGAAAGCAAGCAAAGAGGCAGAACACTAATGTGCGTGAAATATGCCTCTTGAAACTGTCGTTTTGAAATATGGACGTCTTTTGAATTTTTTGGTCGATATATGACCCCAGGATTTGATTTCAGGGCAGGTGTCATTTACAGGCCTGTAATGATTTGGAATATCCACTGACCATTAGCGCTGGGATTAAAGCTGCTGTTGTGTGAAAAGGCCACAAGGTGGCAGCAGTTCTCCCTTACCAAATCTGGTTACTAGGGCAGCAGAGCCTCAATGGAAGTCGCGTTCTAGATTGGAATGTAGAACGGATGGGCCAGGAGAAAGCCCCTCAACTTTGTCTCACTACTTCTTGTTCGTGTTTTTAATTTATTTTTTTATTTTTTATTACAGAAAGTTTGAGTACAACGTTTAGCTTGTTGTTGGTGTGCAAGAGGTGGTTCTTTTACACATATACATATGTCTGTTCTTCCTGGGAACCTTTTCCCATGTACGTTATGACAGAATGTTGAGTAGTCTTCTCTTGGTACTCCGTAGGTCTTTGGTGATTATATACGTCTACTGTGTTTGTATATGTCTGTTAACCCCAATATCGTAATGAATTCAATCCTCACACCTTTCCTTTGGTGAACCATAAGTTTGTTTAATGAATCTGTGATTGCCCTTCTCCATGGAAATATCTGCCCTGGTATCAATTTATAGGTAACACCTATAAGTGATATGATATGATATGTGTCTTTCACTTTCTGACTTACTCCAAGTCACGTGATTACCTCTAGACTCATCTACGGTGCTGCAAATGGCATTGTGTCCTTTTTTTCCTTGGCGAATATTCTGTCTTAGCGAGGTCCATTTTCTGCAATGTGATTCCCTGAGGGCTGAGGATTAGCTGACCTGGCCAGCCTGACCCTGCCGGCAAGCCCTCCCCAGGTGTGCCTGGGTTGAAGTCAATATAAACAGCACTCCAGGCAGCAATAGCCCTGCAGCTGTGCCTGACTCCATATTCTCTGCACCATCAGCAGTCTCGGGGCTGTGCTGGTGGGAGGGTGTGAGGGTCCACGGCTTTGTGGTTGGCCCAGTGTGAGTGGGGCTCTGATGGATTTTCGGCAGGAGTTGCCAGGCTGCCACCTGTAAAGAAGAGGATGTGTCACCCATAACTTCCACTGGAATATCTTTCCGGGCTGAGGTGAGGAAGGAAAAAAAGGAGTGGGAGCCGGGACAGGAGGGGTATCTCAGGCAGGGCAATGGAAAGCTTCCAGAAGAGCGCCCGTGGCCAGGACCATCCTGGCTGACCTGCAGGCACCAAGTTGGCCTGCGTGCTGTCGCTGGTGTGCCTCCACGGCCCTTCCTCTAGGCTTTCAAGCCCTTGTACATATTCAGGTGTTTCACCTGGGAAGGGTGGGAACAGTTCAGCAGTAGCTGTCCTGCGGCTCAGCTCACGTTTACTCAGAGAGGCCTCGGCACGGTCGCCCAGCTTTGCAATAAGGACGCTCCTTGCGTGGGCGGGCGGGGCTGCTGGCTGTATGGGAGATGATTCCCCACCTCTGACCAATTTCAGAATTGTTTACCACTGGAGCAAGTGCCTTGGTAGTGTTTTCCTCTGTATAACTGTTAGGTTCAGTTTTTTTTTTCTTTTTTGGTTCAAGTTAGATTTTATTCCTCTTTTATGTATTTATGGATATAAGCATGGAAATAATTCATTCTTATAAATACATCAGTGTGAATGGACTAACTTTTTTTTCTGTTTTATTTTTACATTTTATTTTTTAAAAATTTGAAATTTAATTTTATTTATTTTTTTATACAGTAGGTTATTATTAGTTATCTATTTTATGCATAAACATGTATACAGGTCAATCCCAATCTCCCAACTCATCCCACCACCACCACCCCATGGCTTCCCCCACTTTGTGTCCATACGTTTGTTCTCTACCTCTGTGTCTCTATTTCTGCCCTGCAAACCAGTTCATCTGTACCATTTTTCTAGGTTCCACATATAGGCCTTAATATACAATATTTGTTTTTCTCTTTCTGACTTACTTCACTCTGCATGACAGTCTCTAGATCCATCAACTTCTCTACAAATGACCCAGATTCATTCCTTTTTATGGCTGAGTAATATTCCATTTTATATATGTACCACATCTTTATCCATTCGTCTGTTTGTGGCCATTTAGGTTGCTTCCATTACCTGGCTATTGTAAATAGTGCTGCAATGAACGTTGTGGTGAATGTGTCTTTGTGATTTATGGTTTTCTCTGGGTATATGCCCAGAAGTGGGATTGCTGGATCCTATGGTAATTCTCTTTTTCGTTTTTTAAAGGAACCTCCATACTGTTCTCCATAGTGACTGTATCAATTTACATTTCCACCAATAGCGGAAGAGGGTTCCTTTTGTCCACACCCTCCCCAGAATTTGTTGTTTGTACATTATCTGATGATGCCGATTCTAACAGGTGTGAGGTCTTACCTCATTGTAGTTTTGATTTGCATTTCTCTAATAATTAGTGATGTTGAGCAGCTTTTCATGTGCGTCTTGGCCATCTCTGTGTCTTCTTTGAAGAAACGTCTCTTTAGATCTTCTGCCCATTTTTGTATTGGGTTGTTTGTTTTATTAATATTAAGCTGCATGACTTGTTTATATATATTGGAGATTAAACCTTTGTCCATTGATTCGTTTGTGAACGTTTTCGCCCATTCTGTGGGTTGCCTTTTTCCATTCCCGTTTTTTTAACAAAGAAAGAAAGAAAGCAAAAGAAGCAGAACACTAATGTGCGTGAAATATGCCTCTTGAAACTGTCGTTTTGAAATATGGACGTCTTTTGAATTTTTTGGTCGATATATGACCCCAGGATTTCTTTTCAGGGCAGGTGTCATTTACAGGCATGTAATGATTTGGAATATGCACTGACCATTAGCGCTGTGACTAAAGCTGCTGTTGTGTGAAACGGCCACAAGGTGGCAGCAGTTCTCCCTTAACAAATCTGGTTACTAGGGCAGCAGAGCCTCAATGGAAGAAGCGTTCTAGATTGGAATGTAGAACGGAATGTGCCAGGAGAAAGCCCCTCAAGTTTGTCTCACTACTTCTTGTTCGTGTTTTTAATTTAATTTTTTAGTTTTTATTACAGCAAGTTTGAGTACAACGTTTAGCTTGTTGTAGGTGTGCAAGAGGTGGTTCTTTTACACATATACATATGTCTGTTCTCCCTGGGATCCTTTTCCCATGTACGTTATGACAGAATGTTGAGTAGTCTTCTCTTGGTACTCCGTAGGTCTTTGGTGATTATATACGTCTACTGTGTTTGTATATGTCTGTTAACCCCAATATCGTAATGAATTCAATCCTCACACCTTTCCTTTGGTGAACCATAAGTTTGTTTAATGAATCTGTGATTGCCCTTCTCCGTGGAAATATCTGCCCTGGTATCAATTTATAGGTAACACCTATAAGTGATATGATATGATATGTGTCTTTCACTTTCTGACTTACTCCAAGTCACGTGATTACCTCTAGACTCATCTACGGTGCTGCAAATGGCATTGTGTACTTTTTTTCCTTGGCGAATATTCTGTCTTAGCGAGGTCCATTTTCTGCAATGTGATTCCCTGAGGGCTGAGGATTAGCTGACCTGGGCAGCCTGACCCTGTCGGCAAGCCCTCCCCAGGTGTGCCTGGGTTGAGGTCAATATAAACAGCACTCCAGGCAGCAATAGCCCCTGCAGCTGTGCCTGACTCCATATTCTCTGCACCATCAGCAGTCTCGGGGCTGTGCCGGTGGGAGGGTGTGAGAGTTCACGGCTTTGTTGGTGGCCCGGTGTGAGTGGGGCTCTGCTGGAATTTCGGCAGGAGTTGCCAGGCTGCCACCTGTAAACAAGAGGATGTGTCACCCATAAATTCCACTGGAATATCTCTTCGGGCTGAGGTGAGGAAGGAAAAAAAGGAGTGGGGGCCGGGACAGGAGGGGTATCTCAGGCAGGGCAATGGAAAGCTTCCAGAAGAGCGCCCGTGGCCAGGACCATCCTGGCTGACCTGCAGGCACCAAGTTGGCCTGCGTGCTGTCGCTGGTGTGGCTCCACGGCCCTTCTTCTAGGCTTTCAAGCCCTTGTACATATTCAGGTGTTTCACCTGGGAAGAGTGGGAACAGTTTAGCAGCAGCTGGCCTGGGGCTCAGCTCACGTATACTCACAGAGGACTCGGCACGGTCCCCCAGGTTTGCAAAAAGGACGCTCCTTGCATGGGCGGGCGGGGCTGCTGGCTGTATGGGAGATGATTCCCCACCTCTGACCAATTTCAGAATTGTTTACCACTGGAACAAGTGCCTTGGTAGTGTTTTCCTCTGTATAACAGTTAGGTTCAGTTTTTTTTTTTTTTTGGTTCAAGTTAGATTTTATTCCTCTTTTATGTATTTATGGATATAAGCATGGAAATAATTCATTCTTATAAATATATCAGTGTGAATGGAAGAACTTTTTTTCTGTATTATTTTTACATTTTATTTTTAAAAAATTTGAAATTTAATTTTATTTATTTTTTTAATACAGTAGGTTATTATTAGTTATCTATTTTATGCATAAACATGTATACAGGCCAATCCCAATCTCCCAACTCATCCCACCACCACCACCCCATGGCTTCCCCCACTTTGTGTCCATACGTTTGTTCTCTACCTCTGTGTCTCTATTTCTGCCCTGCAAACCAGTTCATCTGTACCATTTTTCTAGGTTCCACATATAGGCATTAATATACAATATTTGTTTTTCTCTTTCTGACTTACTTCACTCTGCATGACAGTCTCTAGATCCATCAACTTCTCTACAAATGACCGTTTCAGTCCTTTATGGCTGAGTAATATTCCATATTATATATGTACCACATCTTTATCCATTCGTCTGTCTGTGGCCATTTAGGTTGCTTCCATTACCTGGCTATTGTAAATAGTGCTGCAATGAACATTGTGGTGAATGTGTCTTTGTGATTTATGGTTTTCTCTGGGTATATGCCCAGAAGTGGGATTGCTGGATCCTATGGTAATTCTCTTTTTAGTTTTTTAAAGGAACCTCCATTCTGTTCTCCATAGTGACTGAATCAATTTACATTCCCACCAATAGCGGAAGAGGGTTCCTTTTGTCCACACCCTCCCCAGAATTTGTTGTTTGTACATTATCTGATGATGCCGATTCTAACAGGTGTGAGGTCTTACCTCATTGTAGTTTTGATTTGCATTTCTCTAATAATTAGTGATGTTGAGCAGCTTTTCATGTGCGTCTTGGCCATCTCTGTGTCTTCTTTGAAGAAACGTCTCTTTAGATCTTCTGCCCATTTCTGTATTGGGTTGTTTGTTTTATTAATATTAAGCTGCATGAGCTGTTTATATATATTGGAGATTAAACCTTTGTCCATTGATTCGTTTGTGAACGTTTTCGCCCATTCTGAGGGTTGCCTTTTTCCATTCCCGTTTTTTTAACAAAGAAAGAAAGAAAGCAAAAGAAGCAGAACACTAATGTGCGTGAAATATGCCTCTTGAAACTCTCGTTTTGAAATATGGACGTCTTTTGAATTTTTTGGTCGATATATGACCCCAGGATTTGTTTTCATGGCAGGTGTCATTTACAGGCCTGTAATGATTTGGAATATCCACTGACCATTAGCGCTGGGATTAAAGCTGCTGTTGTGTGAAACGGCCACAAGGTGGCAGCAGTTCTCCCTTACCAAATCTGGTTACTAGGGCAGCAGAGCCTCAATGGAAGTCGCGTTCTAGATTGGAATGTAGAACGGAATGTGCCAGGAGAAAGCCCCTCAAGTTTGTCTCACTACTTCTTGTTCGTGTTTTTAATTTAATTTTTTTAGTTTTTATTACAGCAAGTTTGAGTACAACGTTTAGCTTGTTGTAGGTGTGCAAGACGTGGTTCTATTACACATATACATATGTCTGTTCTCCCTGGGATCCTTTTCCCATGTACGTTATGACAGAATGCTGAGTAGTCTTCTCTTGGTACTCCGTAGGTCTTTGGTGATTATATACGTCTACTGTGTTTGTATATGTCTGTTAACCCCAATATCGTAATGAATTCAATCCTCACACCTTTCCTTTGGTGAACCATAAGTTTGTTTAATGAATCTGTGATTGCCCTTCTCCGTGGAAATATCTGCCCTGGTATCAATTTATAGGTAACACCTATAAGTGATATGATATGATATGTGTCTTTCACTTTCTGACTTACTCCAAGTCACGTGATTACCTCTAGACTCATCTACGGTGCTGCAAATGGCATTGTGTCCTTTTTTTCCTTGGCCAATATTCTGTCTTAGCGAGGTCCATTTTCTGCAATGTGATTCCCTGAGGGCTGAGGATTAGCTGACCTGGGCAGCCTGACCCTGCCGGCAAGCCCTCCCCAGGTGTGCCTGGGTTGAGGTCAATATAAACAGCACTCCAGGCAGCAATAGCCCCTGCAGCTGTGCCTGACTCCATATTCTCTGCACCATCAGAAGTCTCTGGGCTGTGCTGGTGGGAGGGTGTGAGGGTCCACGGCTTTGTGGTTGGTCCGGTGTGAGTGGGGCTCTGCTGGATTTTCGGCATGTGTTGCCAGGCTGCCACCTGTAAAGCAGAGGATGTGTCACCCATAACTTCCACTGGAATATTTTTTCCGGGCTGAGGTGAGGAAGGAAAAAAAGGAGTGGGGGCCAGGACAGGAGGGGTATCTCAGGCAGGGCAATGGAAATCTTCCAGAAGAGCGCCCGTGGCCAGGACCATCCTGGCTGACCTGCAGGCACCAAGTTGGCCTGCGTGCTGTCGCTGGTGTGGCTCCACGGCCCTTCCTCTAGGCTTTCAAGCCCTTGTACATATTCAGGTGTTTCACCTGGGAAGGGTGGGAACAGTTCAGCAGCAGCTGGCCTGGGGCTCAGCTCACGTTTACTCACAGAGGCCTCGGCACGGTCCCCCAGCTTTGCAATAAGGACGCTCCTTGCATGGGCGGGCGGGGCTGCTGGCTGTATGGGAGATGATTCCCCACCTCTGACCAATTTCAGAATTGTTTACCACTGGAGCAAGTGCCCTGGTAGTGTTTTCCTCTGTATAACTGTTAGGTTCAGTTTTTTTTCTTTTTTGGTTCAAGTTAGATTTTATTCCTCTTTTATGTATTTATGGATATAAGCATGGAAATAATTCATTCTTATAAATACATCAGTGTGAATGGAAGAACTTTTTTTTCTGTTTTATTTTTACATTTTATTTTTAAAAATTTTGAAATTTAATTTTATTTATTTTTTTTATACAGTAGGTTATTATTAGTTATCTATTTTATGCATAAACATGTATACAGGTCAATCCCAATCTCCCAACTCATCCCACCACCACCACCCCATGGCTTCCCCCACTTTGTGTCCATACGTTTGTTCTCTACCTCTGTGTCTCTATTTCTGCCCTGCAAACCAGTTCATCTGTACCATTTTTCTAGGTTCCACATATAGGCATTAATATACAATATTTGTTTTTCTCTTTCTGACTTACTTCACTCTGCATGACAGTCTCTAGATCCATCAACTTCTCTACAAATGACCCAGTTTCATTCCTTATTATGGCTGAGTAATATTCCATTTTATATATGTACCACATCTTTATCCATTCGTCTGTCTGTGGCCATTTAGGTTGCTTCCATTACCTGGCTATTGTAAATAGTGCTGCAATGAACATTGTGGTGAATGTGTCTTTGTGATTTATGGTTTTCTCTGGGTATATGCCCAGAAGTGGGATTGCTGGATCCTATGGTAATTCTCTTTTTCGTTTTTTAAAGGAACCTCCATACTGTTCTCCATAGTGACTGTATCAATTTACATTCCCACCAATAGCGGAAGAGGGTTCCTTTTGTCCACACCCTCCCCAGAATTTGTTGTTTGTAGATTATCTGATGATGCCGATTCTAACAGGTGTGAGGTCTTACCTCATTGTAGTTTTGATTTGCATTTCTCTAATAATTAGTGATGTTGAGCAGCTTTTCATGTGCGTCTTGGCCATCTCTGTGTCTTCTTTGAAGAAACGTCTCTTTAGATCTTCTGCCCATTTTTGTATTGGGTTGTTTGTTTTATTAATATTAAGCTGCATGAGCTGTTTATATATATTGGAGATTAAACCTTTGTCCATTGATTCGTTTGTGAACGTTTTCGCCCATTCTGAGGGTTGCCTTTTTCCATTCCCGTTTTTTTAACAAAGAAAGAAAGAAAGCAAAAGAAGCAGAACACTAATGTGCGTGAAATATGCCTCTTGAAACTGCCGTTTTGAAATATGGACGTCTTTTGAATTTTTTGGTCGATATATGACCCCAGGATTTGTTTTCAGGGCAGGTGTCATTTACAGGTCTGTAATGATTTGGAATATCCACTGACCATTAGCGCTGGGATTAAAGCTGCTGTTGTGTGAAACGGCCACAAGGTGGCAGCAGTTCTCCCTTACCAAATCTGGTTACTAGGGCAGCAGAGCCTCAATGGAAGAAGCGTTCTAGATTGGAATGTAGAACGGAATGTGCCAGGAGAAAGCCCCTCATGTTGGTCTCACTACTTCTTGTTCGTGTTTTTAATTTAATTTTTTATTTTTTATTACAGCAAGTTTGAGTACAACGTTTAGTTTGTTGTTGGTGTGCAAGAGGTGGTTCTTTTACACATATACATATGTCTGTTCTTCCTGGGAACCTTTTCCCATGTACGTTATGACAGAATGTTGAGGAGTCTTCTCTTGGTACTCCGTAGGTCTTTGGTGATTATATACGTCTACTGTGTTTGTATATGTCTGTTAACCCCAATATCGTAATGAATTCAATCCTCACACCTTTCCTTTGGTGAACCATAAGTTTGTTTAATGAATCTGTGATTGCCCTTCTCCGTGGAAATATCTGCCCTGGTATCAATTTATAGGTAACACCTATAAGTGATATGATATGATATGTGTCTTTCACTTTCTGACTTACTCCAAGTCACGTGATTACCTCTAGACTCATCTACGGTGCTGCAAATGGCATTGTGTCCTTTTTTTCCTTCGCCAATATTCTGTCTTAGCGAGGTCCATTTTCTGCAATGTGATTCCCTGAGGGCTGAGGATTAGCTGACCTGGGCAGCCTGACCCTGCCGGCAAGCCCTCCCCAGGTGTGCCTGGGTTGAGGTCAATATAAACAGCACTCCAGGCAGCAATAGCCCCTGCAGCTGTGCCTGACTCCATATTATCTGCACCATCAGAAGTCTCTGGGCTGTGCTGGTGGGAGGGTGTGAGGGTCCACGGCTTTGTGGTTAGTCCGGTGTGAGTGGGGCTCTGCTGGATTTTCGGCAGGTGTTGCCAGGCTGCCACCTGTAAAGCAGAGGATGTGTCACCCATAACTTCCACTGGAATATATTTTCCGGGCTGAGGTGAGGAAGGAAAAAAAGGAGTGGGGGCCAGGACAGGAGGGGTATCACAGGCAGGGCAATGGAAATCTTCCAGAAGAGCGCCCGTGGCCAGGACCATCCTGGCTGACCTGCAGGCACCAATTTGGCCTGCGTGCTGTCGCTGGTGTGGCTCCACGGCCCTTCCTCTAGGCTTTCAAGCCCTTGTACATATTCAGGTGTTTCACCTGGGAAGGGTGGGAACAGTTCAGCAGCAGCTGGCCTGGGGCTCAGCTCACGTTTACTCACAGAGGCCTCGGCACGGTCCCCCAGCTTTGCAATAAGGACGCTCCTTGCATGGGCGGGCGGGGCTGCTGGCTGTATGGGAGATGATTCCCCACCTCTGACCAATTTCAGAATTGTTTACCACTGGAGCAAGTGCCTTGGTAGTGTTTTCCTCTGTATAACTGTTAGGTTCAGTTTTTTTTCTTTTTTGGTTCAAGTTAGATTTTATTCCTCTTTTATGTATTTATGGATATAAGCATGGAAATAATTCATTCTTATAAATACATCAGTGTGAATGGAAGAACTTTTTTTTCTGTTTTATTTTTACATTTTATTTTTAAAAATTTTGAAATTTAATTTTATTTATTTTTTTTATACAGTAGGTTATTATTAGTTATCTATTCTATGCATAAACATGTATACAGGTCAATCCCAATCTCCCAACTCATCCCACCACCACCACCCCATGGCTTCCCCCACTTTGTGTCCATACGTTTGTTCTCTACCTCTGTGTCTCTATTTCTGCCCTGCAAACCAGTTCATCTGTACCATTTCTCTAGGTTCCACATATAGGCATTAATATACAATATTTGTTTTTCTCTTTCTGACTTACTTCACTCTGCATGACAGTCTCTAGATCCATCAACTTCTCTACAAATGACCCAGTTTCATTCCTTTTTATGGCTGAGTAATATTCCATTTTATATATGTACCACATCTTTATCCATTCGTCTGTCTGTGGCCATTTAGGTTGCTTCCATTACCTGGCTATTGTAAATAGTGCTGCAATGAACATTGTGGTGAATGTGTCTTTGTGATTTATGGTTTTCTCTGGGTATATGCCCAGAAGTGGGATTGCTGGATCCTATGGTAATTCTCTTTTTAGTTTTTTAAAGGAACCTCCATACTGTTCTCCATAGAGACTGTATCAATTTACATTCCCACCAATAGCGGAAGAGGGTTCCTTTTGTCCACACCCTCCCCAGAATTTGTTGTTTGTACATTATCTGATGATGCCGATTCTAACAGGTGTGAGGTCTTACCTCATTGTAGTTTTGATTTCCATTTCTCTAATAATTAGTGATGTTGAGCAGCTTTTCATGTGCGTCTTGGCCATCTCTGTGTCTTCTTTGAAGAAACGTCTCTTTAGATCTTCTGCCCATTTTTGTATTGGGTTGTTTGTTTTATTAATATTAAGCTGCATGAGCTGTTTATATATATTGGAGATTAAACCTGTGTCCATTGATTCGTTTGTGAACGTTTTCGCCCATTCTGAGGGTTGCCTTTTTCCATTCCCGTTTTTTTAACAAAGAAAGAAAGAAAGCAAAAGAAGCAGAACACTAATGTGCGTGAAATATGCCTCTTGAAACTGCCGTTTTGAAATATGGACGTCTTTTGAATTTTTTGGTCGATATATGACCCCAGGATTTCTTTTCAGAGCAGGTGTCATTTACAGGCCTGTAATGATTTTGAATATCCACTGACCATTAGCGCTGGGATTAAAGCTGCTGTTGTGTGAAACGGCCACAAAGTGGCAGCAGTTCTCCCTTACCAAATCTGGTTAGTAGGGCAGCAGAGCCTCAATGGAAGTCGCGTTCTAGATTGGAATGTAGAACGGAATGTGCCAGGAGAAAGCCCCTCAAGTTTGTCTCACTACTTCTTGTTCGTGTTTTTAATTTAATTTTTTATTTTTTATTACAGCAAGTTTGAGTACAACGTTTAACTTGTTGTAGGTGTGCAAGAGGAGGTTCTTTTACACATGTACATATGTCTGTTCTTCCTGGAATCCTTTTCCCATGTACGTTATGACAGAATGTTGAGTAGTCTTCTCTTGGTACTCCGTAGGTCTTTGGTGATTATATACGTCTACTGTGTTTGTATATGTCTGTTAACCCCAATATCGTAATGAATTCAATCCTCACACCTTTCCTTTGATGAACCATAAGTTTGTTTAATGAATCTGTGATTGCCCTTCTCCGTGGAAATATCTGCCCTGGTATCAATTTATAGGTAACACCTATAAGTGATATGATATGATATGTGTCTTTCACTTTCTGACTTACTCCAAGTCACGTGATTACCTGTAGACTCATCTACGGTGCTGCAAATGGCATTGTGTCCTTTTTTTCCTTGGCCAATATTCTCTCTTAGCGAGGTCCATTTTCTGCAATGTGATTCCCTGAGGGCTGAGGATTAGCTGACCTGGCCAGCCTGACCCTGCCGGTAAGCCCTCCCCAGGTGTGCCTGGAATGAGGTCAATATAAACAGCACTCCAGGCAGCAATAGCCCCTGCAGCTGTGCCTGACTCCATATTCTCTGCACCATCAGCAGTCTCGGGGCTGTGCTGGTGGGAGGGTGTGAGGGTCCACGGCTTTGTGGTTGGTCCGGTGTGAGTGGGGCTCTGCTGGATTTTCGGCAGGAGTTGCCAGTCTGCCACCTGTAAAGAAGAGGATGTGTCACCCATAACTTCCACTGGAATATCTTTCCGGGCTGAGGTGAGGAAGGAAAAAAAGGAGTGGGGGCCAGGACAGGAGGGGTATCTCAGGCATGGCAATGGAAAGCTTCCAGAAGAGCGCCCGTGGCCAGGACCATCCTGGCTGACCTGCAGGCACCAAGTTGGCCTGCGTGCTGTCGCTGGTGTGGCTCCACGGCCCTTCCTCTAGGCTTTCAAGCCCTTGTACATATTCAGGTGTTTCACCTGGGAAGGTGGGAACAGTTCAGCAGCAGCTGGCCTGGGGCTCAGCTCACGTTTACTCACAGAGGCCTCTGCACGGTACCCCAGCTTTGCAATAAGGACGCTCCTTGCGTGGGCGGGCGGGGCTGCTGGTTTTATGGGAGATGATTCCCCACCTCTGACCAATTTCAGAATTGTTTACCACTGGAGCAAGTGCCTTGGTAGTGTTTTCCTCTGTATAACTGTTAGGTTCAGTTTTTTTTTTCTTTTTAGGTTCAAGTTAGATTTTATTCCTCTTTTATGTATTTATGGATATAAGCATGGAAATAATTCATTCTTATAAATACATCAGTGTGAATGGAAGAAATTTTTTTCTGTTTTATTTTTACATTTTATTTTTAAAAAATTTGAAATTTAATTTTATTTATATTTTTATACAGTAGGTTATTATTAGTTATCTATTTTATGCATAAACATGTATACAGGTCAATCCCAATCTCCCAACTCATCCCACCACCACCACCCCATGGCTTCCCCCACTTTGTGTCCATACGTTTGTTCTCTACCTCTGTGTCTCTATTTCTGCCCTGCAAACCAGTTCATCTGTACCATTTTTCTAGGTTCCACATATAGGCCTTAATATACAATATTTGTTTTTCTCTTTCTGACTTACTTCACTCTGCATGACAGTCTCTAGATCCATCAACTTCTCTACAAATGACCCAGTTTCATTCCTTATTATGGCTGAGTAATATTCCATTTTATATATGTACCACATCTTTATCCATTCGTCTGTCTGTGGCCATTTAGGTTGCTTCCATTACCTGGCTATTTTAAATAGTGCTGCAATGAACATTGTGGTGAATGTGTCTTTGTGATTTATGGTTTTCTCTGGGTATATGCCCAGAAGTGGGATTGCTGGATCCTATGGTAATTCTCTTTTTAGTTTTTTAAAGGAACCTCCATACTGTTCTCCATAGTGACTGTATCAATTTACATTTCCACCAATCGCGGAAGAGGGTTCCTTTTGTCCACACCCTCCCCAGAATTTGTTGTTTGTAGATTATCTGATGATGCCGATTCTAACAGGTGTGAGGTCTTACCTCATTGTAGTTTTGATTTGCATTTCTCTAATAATTAGTGATGTTGAGCAGCTTTTCATGTGCGTCTTGGCCATCTCTGTGTCTTCTTTGAAGAAACGTCTATTTAGATCTTCTGCCCATTTTTGTATTGGGTTGTTTGTTTTATTAATATTAAGCTGCATGAGCTGTTTATATATATTGGAGATTAAACCTTTGTCCATTGATTCGTTTGTGAACGTTTTCGCCCATTCTGAGGGTTGCCTTTTTCCATTCCCGTATTTTTAACAAAGAAAGAAAGAAAGCAAAAGAAGCAGAACACTAATGTGCGTGAAATATGCCTCTTGAAACTGTCGTTTTGAAATATGGACGTCTTTTGAATTTTTTGGTCGATATATGACCCCAGGATTTGTTTTCAGGGCAGGTGTCATTTACAGGCCTGTAATGATTTGGAATATCCACTGACCATTAGCGCTGGGATTAAAGCTGCTGTTGTGTGAAACGGCCACAAGGTGGCAGCAGTTCTCCCTTACCAAATCTGGTTACTAGGGCAGCAGAGCCTCAATGGAAGAAGCGTTCTAGATTGGAATGTAGAACGGAATGTGCCAGGAGAAAGCCCCTCAAGTTTGTCTCACTACTTCTTGTTCGTGTTTTTAATTTAATTTTTTATTTTTTATTACAGCAAGTTTGAGTACAACGTTTAGCTTGTTGTTGGTGTGCAAGAGGTGGTTCTTTTACACATATACATATGTCTGTTCTTCCTGGGAACCTTTTCCCATGTACGTTATGACAGAATGTTAAGTAGTCTTCTCTTGGTACTCCGTAGGTCTTTGGTGATTATATACGTCTACTGTGTTTGTATATGTCTGTTAACCCCAATATCGTAATGAATTCAATCCTCACACCTTTCCTTTGGTGAACCATAAGTTTGTTTAATGAATCTGTGATTACCCTTCTCCGTGGAAATATCTGCCCTGGTATCAATTTATAGGTAACACCTATAAGTGATATGATATGATATGTGTCTTTCACTTTCTGACTTACTCCAAGTCACGTGATTACCTCTAGACTCATCTACGGTGCTGCAAATGGCATTGTGTCCTTTTTTTCCTTGGCCAATATTCTCTCTTAGCGAGGTCCATTTTCTGCAATGTGACTCCCTGAGGGCTGAGGATTAGCTGACCTGGGCAGCCTGACCCTGCCGGCAAGCCCTCCCCAGGTGTGCCTGTGTTGAGGTCAATATAAACAGCACTCCAGGCAGCAATAGCCCCTGCAGCTGTGCCTGACTCCATATTCTCTGCACCATCAGAAGTCTCTGGGCTGTGCTGGTGGGAGGGTGTGAGGGTCCACGGCTTTGTGGTTGGTCCGGTGTGAGTGGGGCTCTGCTGGATTTTCGGCAGGAGTTGCCAGTCTGCCACCTGTAAAGCAGAGGATGTGTCACCCATAACTTCCACTGGAATATTTTTTCCGGGCTGAGGTGAGGAAGGAAAAAAAGGAGTGGGGGCCAGGACAGGAGGGGTATCTCAGGCAGGGCAATGGAAATCTTCCAGAAGAGCGCCCGTGGCCAGGACCATCCTGGCTGACCTGCAGGCACCAAGTTGGCCTGCGTGCTGTCGCTGGTGTGGCTCCACGGCCCTTCCTCTAGGCTTTCAAGCCCTTGTACATATTCAGGTGTTTCACCTGGGAAGGTGGGAACAGTTCAGCAGCAGCTGGCCTGGGGCTCAGCTCACGTTTACTCACAGAGGCCTCGGCACGGTCCCCCAGCTTTGCAATAAGGACGCTCCTTGCGTGGGCGGGCGGGGCTGCTGGCTGTATGGGAGATGATTCCCCACCTCTGACCAATTTCAGAATTGTTTACCACTGGAGCAAGTGCCTTGGTAGTGTTTTCCTCTGTATAACTGTTAGGATCTGTTTTTTTTTTTTCTTTTTTGGTTCAAGTTAGATTTTATTCCTCTTTTATGTATTTATGGATATAAGCATGGAAATAATTCATTCTTATAAATACATCAGTGTGAATGGAAGAACTTTTTTTCTGTTTTATTTTTACATTATATTTTTAAAAAATTTGAAATTTAATTTTATTTATATTTTTATACAGTAGGTTATTATTAGTTATCTATTTTATGCATAAACATGTATACAGGTCAATCCCAATCTCCCAACTCATCCCACCACCACCACCCCATGGCTTCCCCCACTTTGTGTCCATACGTTTGTTCTCTACCTCTGAGTCTCTATTTCGGCCCTGCAAACCAGTTTATCTGTACCATTTTTCTAGGTTCCACATATAGGCATTAATATACAATATTTGTTTTTCTCTTTCTGACTTACTTCACTCTGCATGACAGTCTCTAGATCCATCAACTTCTCTACAAATGACCGTTTCATTCCTTTTTATGGCTGAGTAATATTCCATTTTATATATGTACCACATCTTTATCCATTCGTCTGTCTGTGGCCATTTAGGTTGCTTCCATTACCTGGCTATTGTAAATAGTGCTGCAATGAACATTGTGGTGAATGTGTCTTTGTGATTTATGGTTTTCTCTGGGTATATGCCCAGAAGTGGGATTGCTGGATCCTATGGTAATTCTCTTTTTCGTTTTTTAAAGGAACCTCCATACTGTTCTCCATAGTGACTGTATCAATTTACATTCCCACCAATAGCGGAAGAGGGTTCCTTTTGTCCACACCCTCCCCAGAATTTGTTGTTTGTAGATTATCTGATGATGCCGATTCTAACAGGTGTGAGGTCTTACCTCATTGTAGTTTTGATTTGCATTTCTCTAATAATTAGTGATGTTGAGCAGCTTTTCATGTGCGTCTTGGCCATCTCTGTGTCTTCTTTGAAGAAACGTCTCTTTAGATCTTCTGCCCATTTTTGTATTGGGTTGTTTGTTTTATTAATATTAAGCTGCATGAGCTGTTTATATATATTGGAGATTAAACCTGTGTCCATTGATTCGTTTGTGAACGTTTTCGCCCATTCTGAGGGTTGCCTTTTTCCATTCCCGTTTTTTTAACAAAGAAAGAAAGAAAGCAAAAGAAGCAGAACACTAATGTGCGTGAAATATGCCTCTTGAAACTGCCGTTTTGAAATATGGACGTCTTTTGAATTTTTTGGTCGATATATGACCCCAGGATTTCTTTTCAGAGCTGGTGTCATTTACAGGACTGTAATGATTTGGAATATCCACTGACCATTAGCGCTGGGATTAAAGCTGCTGTTGTGTGAAACAGCCACAAAGTGGCAGCAGTACTCCCTTACCAAATCTGGTTAGTAGGGCAGCAGAGCCTCAATGGAAGTCGCGTTCTAGATTGGAATGTAGAACGGAATGTGCCAGGAGAAAGCCCCTCAAGTTTGTCTCACTACTTCTTGTTCGTGTTTTTAATTTAATTTTTTATTTTTTATTACAGCAAGTTTGAGTACAACGTTTAGCTTGTTGTAGGTGTGCAAGAGGAGGTTCTTTTACACATATACATATGTCTGTTCTTCCTGGAATCCTTTTCCCATGTACGTTATGACAGAATGTTGAGTAGTCTTCTCTTGGTACTCCGTAGGTCTTTGGTGATTATATACGTCTACTGTGTTTGTATATGTCTGTTAACCCCAATATCGTAATGAATTCAATCCTCACACCTTTCCTTTGGTGAACCATAAGTTTGTTTAATGAATCTGTGATTGCCCTTCTCCGTGGAAATATCTGCCCTGGTATCAATTTATAGGTAACACCTATAAGTGATATGATATGATATGTGTCTTTCACTTTCTGACTTACTCCAAGTCACGTGATTAACTGTAGACTCATCTACGGTGCTGCAAATGGCATTGTGTCCTTTTTTTCCTTGGCCAATATTCTCTCTTAGCGAGGTCCATTTTCTGCAATGTGATTCCCTGAGGGCTGAGGATTAGCTGACCTGGCCAGCCTGACCCTGCCGGTAAGCCCTCCCCAGGTGTGCCTGGGTTGAGGTCAATATAAACAGCACTCCAGGCAGCAATAGCCCCTGCAGCTGTGCCTGACTCCATATTCTCTGCACCATCAGCAGTCTCGGGGCTGTGCTGGTGGGAGGGTGTGAGGGTCCACGGCTTTGTGGTTTGTCCGGTGTGAGTGGGGCTCTGCTGGATTTTCGGCAGGAGTTGCCAGGCTGCCACCTGTAAAGAAGAGGATGTGTCACCCATAACTTCCACTGGAATATCTTTCCGGGCTGAGGTGAGGAAGGAAAAAAAGGAGTGGGGTCCAGGACAGGAGGGGAATCTCAGGCAGGGCAATGGAAAGCTTCCAGAAGAGCGCCCGTGGCCAGGACCATCCTGGCTGACCTGCAGGCACCAAGTTGGCCTGCGTGCTGTCGCTGGTGTGGCTCCACGGCCCTTCCTCTAGGCTTTCAAGCCCTTGTACATATTCAGGTGTTTCACCTGGGAAGGGTGGGAACAGTTCAGTAGCAGCTGGCCTGGGGCTCAGCTCACGTTTACTCACAGAGGCCTCGGCACGGTCCCCCAGCTTTGCAATAAGGACGCTCCTTGCATGGGCGGGCGGGGCTGCTGGCTGTATGGGAGATGATTCCCCACCTCTGACCAATTTCAGAATTGTTTACCACTGGAGCAAGTGCCTTGGTAGTGTTTTATCTGTGTAACTGTTAGGTTCAGTTTTTTTTTTTCTTTTTTGGTTCAAGTTAGATTTTATTCCTCTTTTATGTATTTATGGATATAAGCATGGAAATAATTCATTCTTATAAATACATCAGTGTGAATGGAAGAACTTTTTTTCTGTTTTATTTTTACATTTTATTTTTAAAAAATTTGAAATTTAATTTTATTTATATTTTTATACAGTAGGTTATTATTAGTTATCTATTTTATGCATAAACATGTATACAGGTCAATCCCAATCTCCCAACTCATCCCACCACCACCACCCCATGGCTTCCCCAACTTTGTGTCCATACGTTTGTTCTCTACCTCTGTGTCTCTATTTCTGCCCTGCAAACGAGTTCATCTGTACCATTTTTCTAGGTTCCACATATAGGCATTAATATACAATATTTGTTTTTCTCTTTCTGACTTACTTCACTCTGCATGACAGTCTCTAGATCCATCAACTTCTCTACAAATGACCGTTTCATTCCTTTTTATGGCTGAGTAATATTCCATTTTATATATGTACCACATCTTTATCCATTCATCTGTCTGTGGGCATTTAGGTTGCTTCCATTACCTGGCTATTGTAAATAGTGCTGCAATGAACATTGTGGTGAATGTGTCTTTGTGATTTATGGTTTTCTCTGGGTATATGCCCAGAAGTGGGATTGCTGGATCCTATGGTAATTCTCTTTTTCGTTTTTTAAAGGAACCTCCATACTGTTCTCCATAGTGACTGTATCAATTTACATTCCCACCAATAGCGGAAGAGGGTTCCTTTTGTCCTCACCCTCCCCAGAATTTGTTGTTTGTAGATTATCTGGTGATGCCGATTCTAACAGGTGTGAGGTCTTACCTCATTGTAGTTTTGATTTCCATTTCTCTAATAATTAGTGATGTTGAACAGCTTTTCATGTGCGTCTTGGCCATCTCTGTGTCTTCTTTGAAGAAACGTCTCTTTAGATCTTCTGCCCATTTTTGTATTGTGTTGTTTGTTTTAGTAATATTAAGCTGCATGAGCTGTTTATATATATTGGAGATTAAACCTTTGTCCATTGATTCGTTTGTGAACGTTTTCGCCCATTCTGAGGGTTGCCTTTTTCCATTCCCGTTTTTTTAACAAAGAAAGAAAGAAAGCAAAAGAAGCAGAACACTAATGTGCGTGAAATATGCCTCTTGAAACTGCCTTTTTGAAATATGGACGTCTTTTGAAATTTTTGGTCGATATATGACCCCAGGATTTCTTTTCAGGGCAGGTGTCATTTACAGGCCTGTAATGATTTTGAATATCCACTGACCATTAGCGCTGGGATTAAAGCTGCTGTTGTGTGAAACGGCCACAAGGTGGCAGCAGTTCTCCCTTACCAAATCTGGTTACTAGGGCAGCAGAGCCTCAATGGAAGAAGCGTTCTAGATTGGAATGTAGAACGGAATGTGCCAGGAGAAAGCCCCTCAAGTTTGTCTCACTACTTCTTGTTCGTGTTTTTAATTTAATTTTTTAGTTTTTATTACAGCAAGTTTGAGTACAACGTTTAGCTTGTTGTTGGTGTGCAAGAGGTGGTTCTTTTACACATATACATATGTCTGTTCTTCCTGGGAACCTTTTCCCATGTACGTTATGACAGAATGTTGAGTAGTCTTCTCTTGGTACTCCGTAGGTCTTTGGTGATTATATACGTCTACTGTGTTTGTATATGTCTGTTAACCCCAATATCGTAATGAATTCAATCCTCACACCTTTCCTTTGGTGAACCATAAGTTTGTTTAATGAATCTGTGATTGCCCTTCTCCGTGGAAATATCTGCCCTGGTATCAATTTATAGGTAACACCTATAAGTGATATGATATGATATGTGTCTTTCACTTTCTGACTTACTCCAAGTCACGTGATTACCTCTAGACTCATCTACGGTGCTGCAAATGGCATTGTGTCCTTTTTTTCCTTGGCCAATATTCTGTCTTAGCGAGGTCCATTTTCTGCAATGTGATTCCCTGAGGGCTGAGGATTAGCTGACCTGGCCAGCCTGACCCTGCCGGCAAGCCCTCCCCAGGTGTGCCTGGGTTGAGGTCAATATAAACAGCACTCCAGGCAGCAATAGCCCCTGCAGCTGTGCCTGACTCCATATTCTCTGCACCATCAGCAGTCTCTGGGCTGTGCTGGTGGGAGGGTGTGAGGGTCCACGGCTTTGTGGTTGGTCCGGTGTGAGTGGGGCTCTGCTGTATTTTCGGCAGGAGTTGCCAGGCTGCCACCTGTAAAGAAGAGGATGTGTCACCCATAACTTCCACTGGAATATCTTTCCGGGCTGAGGTGAGGAAGGAAAAAAAGGAGTGGGGGCCAGGACAGGAGGGGTATCTCAGGCAGGGCAATGGAAAGCTTCCAGAAGAGCGCCCGTGGCCAGGACCATCCTGGCTGACCTGCAGGCACCAAGTTGGCCTGCGTGCTGTCGCTCGTGTGGCTCCACGGCCCTTCCTCTAGGCTTTCAAGCCCTTGTACATATTCAGGTGTTTCACCTGGGAAGGGTGGGAACAGTTCAGCAGCAGCTGGCCTGGGGCTCAGCTCACGTTTACTCACAGAGGCCTCGGCACGGTCCCCCAGCTTTGCAATAAGGACGCTCCTTGCGTGGGCGGGTGGGGCTGCTGGGTGTATGGGAGATGATTCCCCACCTCTGACCAATTTCAGAATTGTTTACCACTGGAGCAAGTGCCTTGGTAGTGTTTTCCTCTGTATAACTGTTAGGTTCAGTTTTTTTTCTTTTTTGGTTCAAGTTAGATTTTATTCCTCTTTTATGTATTTATGGATATAAGCATGGAAATAATTCATTCTTATAAATACATCAGTGTGAATGGAAGAACTTCTTTTCTGTTTTATTTTTACATTTTATTTTTAAAAAATTTGAAATTTAATTTTATTTATATTTTTATACAGTAGGTTATTATTATTTATCTATTTTATGCATAAACATGTATACAGGTCAATCCCAATCTCCCAACTCATCCCACCACCACCACCCCATGGCTTCCCCCACTTTGTGTCCATACGTTTGTTCTCTACCTCTGTGTCTCTATTTCTGCCCTGCAAACCAGTTCATCTGTACCATTTTTCTAGGTTCCACATATAGGCATTAATATACAATATTTGTTTTTCTTTTTCTGACTTACTTCACTCTGCATGACAGTCTCTAGATCCATCAACTTCTCTACAAATGACCGTTTCATTCCTTTTTATGGCTGAGTAATATTCCATTTTATATATGTACCACATCTTTATCCATTCGTCTGTCTGTGGCCATTTAGGTTGCTTCCATTACCTGGCTATTGTAAATAGTGCTGCAATGAACATTGTGGTGAATGTGTCTTTGTGATTTATGGTTTTCTCTGGGTATATGCCCAGAAGTGGGATTGCTGGATCCTATGGTAATTCTCTTTTTAGTTTTTTAAAGGAACCTCCATACTGTTCTCCATAGTGACTGTATCAATTTACATTCCCACCAATAGCGGAAGAGGGTTCCTTTTGTCCACACCCTCCCCAGAATTTGTTGTTTGTACATTATCTGATGATGCCGATTCTAACAGGTGTGAGGTCTTACCTCATTGTAGTTTTGATTTGCATTTCTCTAATAATTAGTGATGTTGAGCAGCTTTTCATGTGCGTCTTGGCCATCTCTGTGTCTTCTTTGAAGAGACGTCTCTTTAGATCTTCTGCCCATTTTTGTATTGGGTTGTTTGTTTTATTAATATTAAGCTGCATGAGCTGTTTATATATATTGGAGATTAAACCTGTGTCCATTGATTCGTTTGTGAAAGTTTTCGCCCATTCTGAGGGTTGCCTTTTTCCATTCCCGTTTTTTTAACAAGGAAAGAAAGAAAGCAAAAGAAGCAGAACACTAATGTGCGTGAAATATGCCTCTTGAAACTGTCGTTTTGAAATATGGACGTCTTTTGAATTTTTTGGTCGATATATGACCACAGGATTACTTTTCAGGGCAGGTGTCATTTACAAGCCTGTAATGATTTTGAATATCCACTGACCATTAGCGCTGGGATTAAAGCTGCTGTTGTGTGAAACGGCCACAAGGTGGCAGCAGTTCTCCCTTACCAAATCTGGTTACTAGGGCAGCAGAGCCTCAATGGAAGTCGCGTTCTAGATTGGAATGTAGAACGGAATGTGCCAGGAGAAAGCCCCTCAATTTTGTCTCACTACTTCTTGTTCGTGTTTTTAATTTAACTTTTTTTTTGTTTTATTACAGCAAGTTTGAGTACAACGTTTAGCTTGTTGTAGGTGTGCAAGAGGTGGTTCTTTTACACATATACATATGTCTGTTCTTCCTGGAATCCTTTTCCCATGTACGTTATGACAGAATGTTGAGTAGTCTTCTCTTGGTACTCCGTAGGTCTTTGGTGATTATACACGTCTACTGTGTTTGTATATGTCTGTTAACCCCAATATCGTAATGAATTCAATACTCACACCTTTCCTTTGGTGAACCATAAGTTTGTTTAATGAATCTGTGATTGCCCTTCTCCGTGGAAATATCTGCCCTGGTATCAATTTATAGGTAACACCTATAAGTGATATGACATGATATGTGTCTTTCACTTTATGACTTACTCCAAGTCACGTGATTACCTGTAGACTCATCTACGGTGCTGCAAATGGCATTGTGTCCTTTTTTTCCTTGGCGAATATTCTCTCTTAGCGAGGTCCATTTTCTGCAATGTGATTCCCTGAGGGCTGAGGATTAGCTGACCTGGGCAGCCTGACCCTGCCGGCAAGCCCTCCCCAGGTGTGCCTGGGTTAAGGTCAATATAAACAGCACTCCAGGCAGCAATAGCCCCTGCAGCTGTGCCTGACTCCATATTCTCTGCACCATCAGCAGTCTCGGGGCTGTGCTGGTGGGAGGGTGTGAGGGTCCACGGCTTTGTGGGTGGCCCGGTGTGAGTGGGGCTCTGCTGGATATTCAGCAGGAGTTTCCAGGCTGCCACCTGTAAAGAAGAGGATGTGTCACCCATAACTTCCACTGGAATATCTTTCCGGGCTGAGGTGAGGAAGGAAAAAAAGGAGTGGGGGCCGGGACAGGAGGGGAATCTCAGGCAGGGCAATGGAAAGCTTCCAGAAGAGCGCCCGTGGCCAGGACCATCCTGGCTGACCTGCAGGCACCAAGTTGGCCTGCGTGCTGTCGCTGGTGTGCCTCCACGGCCCTTCCTCTAGGCTTTCAAGCCCTTGTACATATTCAGGTGTTTCACATGGGAAGGGTGGGAACAGTTCAGCAGCAGCTGGCCTGGGGCTCAGCTCACGTTTACTCACAGAGGCCTCGGCACGGTCCCCCAGCTTTGCAATAAGGACGCTCCTTGCGTGGGCGGGCGGGGCTGCTGGCTGTATGGGAGATGATTCCCCACCTCTGACCAATTTCAGAATTGTTTACCACTGGAGCAAGTGCCTTGGTAGTGTTTTCCTCTGTATAACTGTTAGGTTCAGTTTTTTTTCTGTTTTGGTTCAAGTTAGATTTTATTCCTCTTTTATGTATTTATGGATATAAGCATGGAAATAATTCATTCTTATAAATACATCAGTGTGAATGGAAGAACATTTTTTTCTGTTTTATTTTTACATTTTATTTTTAAAAATTTTGAAATTTAATTTTATTTATTTTTTTTATACAGTAGGTTATTATTAGTTATCTATTTTATGCATAAACATGTATACAGGTCAATCCCAATCTCCCAACTCATCCCACCACCACCACCCCATGGCTTCCCCCACTTTGTGTCCATACGTTTGTTCTCTACCTCTGTGTCTCTATTTCTGCCCTGCAAACCAGTTCATCTGTACCATTTTTCTAGGTTCCACATATAGGCCTTAATATACAATATTTGTTTTTCTCTTTCTGACTTACTTCACTCTGCATGACAGTCTCTAGATCCATCAACTTCTCTACAAATGACCCAGTTTCATTCCTTTTTATGGCTGAGTAATATTCCATTTTATATATGTACCACATCTTTATCCATTCGTCTGTCTGTGGCCATTTAGGTTGCTTCCATTACCTGGCTATTGTAAATAGTGCTGCAATGAACATTGTGGTGAATGTGTCTTTGTGATTTATGGTTTTCTCTGGGTATATGCCCAGAAGTGGGATTGCTGGATCCTATGGTAATTCTCTTTTTCGTTTTTTAAAGGAACCTCCATACTGTTCTCCATAGAGACTGTATCAATTTACATTTCAACCAATAGCGGAAGAGGGTTCCTTTTGTCCACACCCTCCCCAGAATTTGTTGTTTGTAGATTATCTGATGATGCCGATTCTAACAGGTGTGAGGTCTTACCTCATTGTAGTTTTGATTTGCATTTCTCTAATAATTAGTGATGTTGAGCAGCTTTTCATGTGCGTCTTGGCCATCTCTGTGTCTTCTTTGAAGAAACGTCTATTTAGATCTTCTGCCCATTTTTGTATTGGGTTGTTTGTTTTATTAATATTAAGCTTCATGAGCTGTTTATATATATTGGAGATTAAACCTTTGTCCATTGATTCGTTTGTGAACGTTTTCGCCCATTGTGAGGGTTGCCTTTTTCCATTCCCGTTTTTTTAACAAAGAAAGAAAGAAAGCAAAAGAAGCAGAACACTAATGTGCGTGAAATATGCCTCTTGAAACTGTCGTTTTGAAATATGGACGTCTTTTGAATTTTTTGGTCGATATATGACCCCAGGATTTGTTTTCAGGGCAGGTGTCATTTACAGGCCTGTAATGATTTGGAATATCCACTGACCATTAGCGCTGGGATTAAAGCTGCTGTTGTGTGAAACGGCCACAAGGTGGCAGCAGTTCTCCCTTACCAAATCTGGTTACTAGGACAGCAGAGCCTCAATGGAAGTCGCGTTCTAGATTGGAATGTAGAACGGAATGTGCCAGGAGAAAGCCCCTCAAGTTTGTCTCACTACTTCTTGTTCGTGTTTTTAATTTAATTTTTTATTTTTTATTACAGCAAGTTTGAGTACAACGTTTAGCTTGTTGTAGGTCTGCAAGAGGTGGTTCTTTTACACATATACATATGTCTGTTCTTCCTGGAATCCTTTTCCCATGTACGTTATGACAGAATGTTGAGTAGTCTTCTCTTGGTACTCCGTAGGTCTTTGGTGATTTTATACGTCTACTGTGTTTGTATATGTCTGTTAGCCCCAATATCGTAATGAATTCAATCCTCACACCTTTCCTTTGGTGAACCATAAGTTTGTTTAATGAATCTGTGATTGCCCTTCTCCGTGGAAATATCTGCCCTGGTATCAATTTATAGGTAACACCTATAAGTGATATGACATGATATGTGTCTTTCACTTTCTGACTTACTCCAAGTCACGTGATTAACTGTAGACTCATCTACGGTGCTGCAAATGGCATTGTGTCCTTTTTTTCCTTGGCCAATATTCTCTCTTAGCCAGGTCCATTTTCTGCAATGTGATTCCCTGAGGGCTGAGGATTAGCTGACCTGGGCAGCCTGACCCTGCCGGCAAGCCCTCCCCAGGTGTGCCTGGGTTGAGGTCAATATAAACAGCACTCCAGGCCGCAATAGCCCCTGCAGCTGTGCCTGACTCCATATTCTCTGCACCATCAGCAGTCTCGGGGCTGTGCTGGTGGGAGGGTTTGAGGGTCCACGGCTTTGTGGGTGGCCCGGTGTGAGTGCGGCTCTGCTGGATTTTCGGCAGGAGTTGCCAGGCTGCCACCTGTAAAGAAGAGGATGTGTCACCCATAACTTCCACTGGAATATCTCTCCGGGCTGAGGTGAGGAAGGAAAGAAAGGAGTGGGGGCCGGGACAGGAGGGGTATCTCAGGCAGGGCAATGGAAAGCTTCCAGAAGAGCGCCCGTGGCCAGGACCATCCTGGCTGACCTGCAGGCACCAATTTGGCCTGCGTGCTGTCGCTGGTGTGCCTCCACGGCCCTTCCTCTAGGCTTTCAAGCCCTTGTACATATTCAGGTGTTTCACCTGGGAAGGGTGGGAACAGTTCAGCAGCAGCTGGCCTGGGGCTCAGCTCACGTTTACTCACAGAGGCCTCGGCACGGACCCCCAGCTTTGCAATAAGGACGCTCCTTGCGTGGGCGGGCGGGGCTGCTGGCTGTATGGGAGATGATTCCCCACCTCTGACCAATTTCAGAATTGTTTACCACTGGAGCAAGTGCCTTGGTATTGTTTTATCTGTATAAATGTTAGGTTCAGTTTTTTTTTTTTTCTTTTTTGGTTCAAGTTAGCATTTATTCCTCTTTTATGTATTTATGGATATAAGCATGGAAATAATTCATTCTTATAAATACATCAGTGTGAATGGAAGAACTTTTTTTCTGTTTTATTTTTACATTTTATTTTTAAAAAATTTGAAATTTAATTTTATTTATATTTTTATACAGTAGGTTATTATTAGTTATCTATTTTATGCATAAACATGTATACAGGTCAATCCCAATCTCCCAACTCATCCCACCCCCACCACCCCATGGCTTCCCCCACTTTGTGTCCATACGTTTGTTCTCTACCTCTGTTTCTCTATTTCTGCCCTGCAAACCAGTTCATCTGTACCATTTTTCTAGGTTCCACATATAGGCCTTAATATACAATATTTGTTTTTCTCTTTCTGACTTACTTCACTCTGCATGACAGTCTCTAGATACATCAACTTCTCTACAAATGACCGTTTCATTCCTTTTTATGGCTGAGTAATATTCCATTTTATATATGTACCACATCTTTATCCATTCATCTGTCTGTGGGCATTTAGGTTGCTTCCATTACCTGGCTATTGTAAATAGTGCTGCAATGAACATTGTGGTGAATGTGTCTTTGTGATTTATGGTTTTCTCTGGGTATATGCCCAGAAGTGGGATTGCTGGATCCTATGGTAATTCTCTTTTTAGTTTTTTAAAGGAACCTCCATACTGTTCTCCATAGTGACTGTATCAATTTACATTCCCACCAATAGCGGAAGAGGGTTCCTTTTGTCCACACCCTCCCCAGAATTTGTTGTTTGTAGATTATCTGATGATGCCGATTCTAACAGGTGTGAGGTCTTACCTCATTGTAGTTTTGATTTCCATTTCTCTAATAATTAGTGATGTTGAGCAGCTTTTCATGTGCGTCTTGGCCATCTCTGTGTCTTCTTTGAAGAAACGTCTCTTTAGATCTTCTGCCCATTTTTGTATTGGGTTGTTTGTTTTAGTAATATTAAGCTGCATGAGCTGTTTATATATATTGGAGATTAAACCTTTGTCCATTGATTCGTTTGTGAACGTTTTCGCCCATTCTGAGGGTTGCCTTTTTCCATTCCCGTATTTTTAACAAAGAAAGAAAGAAAGCAAAAGAAGCAGAACACTAATGTGCGTGAAATATGCCTCTTGAAACTGCCTTTTTGAAATATGGACGTCTTTTGAATTTTTTGGTCGATATATGACCCCAGGATTTGTTTTCAGGGCAGGTGTCATTTACAGGCCTGTAATGATTTGGAATATCCACTGACCATTAGCGCTGGGATTAAAGCTGCTGTTGTGTGAAACGGCCACAAGGTGGCAGCAGTTCTCCCTTACCAAATCTGGTTACTAGGGCAGCAGAGCCTCAATGGAAGAAGTGTTCTAGAATGGAATGTAGAAAGGAATGTGCCAGGAGAAAGCCCCTCAAGTGTGTCTCACTACTTCTTGTTCGTGTTTTTAATTTAATTTTTTAATTTTTATTACAGCAAGTTTGAGTACAACGTTTAGCTTGTTGTAGGTGTGCAAGAGGTGGTTCTTTTACACATATACATATGTCTGTTCTTCCTGGAATCCTTTTCCCATGTACGTTATGACAGAATGTTGAGTAGTCTTCTCTTGGTACTCCGTAGGTCTTTGGTGATTATATACGTCTACTGTGTTTGTATATGTCTGTTAACCCCAATATCGTAATGAATTCAATCCTCACACCTTTCCTTTGGTGAACCATAAGTTTGTTTAATGAATCTGTGATTGCCCTTCTCCGTGGAAATATCTGCCCTGGTATCAATTTATAGGTAACACCTATAAGTGATATGACATGATATGTGTCTTTCACTTTCTGACTTACTCCAAGTCACGTGATTACCTGTAGACTCATCTACGGTGCTGCAAATGGCATTGTGTCCTTTTTTTCCTTGGCGAATATTCTCTCTTAGCGAGGTCCATTTTCTGCAATGTGATTCCCTGAGGGCTGAGGATTAGCTGACCTGGGCAGCCTGACCCTGCCGGCAAGCCCTTCCCAGGAGTGCCTGGGTTGAGGTCAATATAAACAGCACTCCAGGCAGCAATAGCCCCTGCAACTGTGCCTGACTCCATATTCTCTGCACCATCAGCAGTCTCGGGGCTGTGCTGGTGGGAGGGTGTGAGGGTCCATGGCTTTGTGGGTGGCCCGGTGTGAGTGGGGCTCTGCTGGATTTTTGGCAGGAGTTGCCAGGCTGCCACCTGTAAAGAAGAGGATGTGTCACCCATAACTTCCACTGGAATATCTCTCCGGGCTGAGGTGAGGAAGGAAAGAAAGGAGTGGGGTCGGGACAGGAGGGTTATCTCAGGCAGGGCAATGGAAAGCTTCCAGAAGAGCGCCCGTGGCCAGGACCATCCTGGCTGACCTGCAGGCACCAAGTTGGCCTGCGTGCTGTCGCTGGTGTGCCTCCACGGCCCTTCCTCTAGGCTTTCAAGCCCTTGTACATATTCAGGTGTTTCACCTGGGAAGGGTGGGAACAGTTCAGCAGCAGCTGGCCTGGGGCTCAGCTCACGTTTACTCACAGAGGCCTCGGCACGGTCCCCCAGCTTTGCAATAAGGACGCTCCTTGCGTGGGCGGGCGGGGCTGCTGGCTGTATGGGAGATGATTCCCCACCTCTGACCAATTTCAGAATTGTTTACCACTGGAGCAAGTGCCTTGGTAGTGTTTTCCTCTGCATAACTGTTAGGTTCAGTTTTTTTTTCTTTTTTGGTTCAAGTTAGATTTTATTCCTCTTTTATGTATTTATGGATATAAGCATGGAAATAATTCATTCTTATAAATACATCAGTGTGAATGGAAGAACTTTTTTTTCTGTTTTATTTTTACATTTTATTTTTAAAATTTTTGAAATTTAATTTTATTTATTTTTTTTATACAGTAGGTTATTATTAGTTATCTATTTTATGCATAAACATGTATACAGGTCAATCCCAATCTCCCAACTCATCCCACCACCACCACCCCATGGCTTCCCCCACTTTGTGTCCATACGTTTGTTCTCTACCTCTGTGTCTCTATTTCTGCCCTGCAAACCAGTTCATCTGTACCATTTTTCTAGGTTCCACATATAGGCATTAATATACAATATTTGTTTTTCTCTTTCTGACTTACTTCACTCTGCATGACAGTCTCTAGATCCATCAACTTCTCTACAAATGACCCAGTTTCATTCCTTTTTATGGCTGAGTAATATTCCATTTTATATATGTACCACATCTTTATCCATTCGTCTGTCTGTGGCCATTTAGGTTGCTTCCTTTACCTGGCTATTGTAAATAGTGCTGCAATGAACATTGTGGTGAATGTGTCTTTGTGATTTATGGTTTTCTCTGGGTATATGCCCAGAAGTGGGATTGCTGGATCCTATGGTAATTCTCTTTTTCGTTTTTTAAAGGAACCTCCATACTGTTCTCCATAGTGACTGTATCAATTTACATTCCCACCAATAGCGGAAGAGGGTTCCTTTTGTCCACACCCTCCCCAGAATTTGTTGTTTGTAGATTATCTGATGATGCCGATTCTAACAGGTGTGAGGTCTTACCTCATTGTAGTTTTGATTTGCATTTCTCTAATAATTAGTGATGTTGAGCAGCTTTTCATGTGCGTCTTGGCCATCTCTGTGTCTTCTTTGAAGAAACGTCTCTTTAGATCTTCTGCCCATTTTTGTATTGGGTTGTTTGTTTTATTAATATTAAGCTGCATGAGCTGTTTATATATATTGGAGATTAAACCTGTGTCCATTGATTCGTTTGTGAACGTTTTCGCCCATTCTGGGGGTAGCCTTTTTCCATTCCCGTTTTTTTTAACAAAGAAAGAAAGAAAGCAAAAGAAGCAGAACACTTATGTGCGTGAAATATGCCTCTTGAAACTGCCGTTTTGAAATATGGACGTCTTTTGAATTTTTTGGTCGATATATGACCCCAGGATTTCTTTTCAGGGCAGGTGTCATTTACAAGCCTGTAATGATTTTGAATATCCACTGACCATTAGCGCTGGGATTAAAGCTGCTGTTGTGTGAAACGGCCACAAGGTGGCAGCAGTTCTCCCTTACCTAATCTGGTTACTAGGGCAGCAGAGCCTCAATGGAAGTCGCGTTCTAGTTTGGAATGTAGAACGGAATGTGCCAGGAGAAAGCCCCTCAACTTTGTCTCACTACTTCTTGTTCGTGTTTTTAATTTAACTTTTTTATTTTTTATTACAGCATGTTTGAGTACAACGTTTAGCTTGTTGTAGGTGTGCAAGAGGTTGTTCTTTTACACATATACATATGTCTGTTCTTCCTGGAATCCTTTTCCCATGTACGTTATGACAGAATGTTGAGTAGTCTTCTCTTGGTACTCCGTAGGTCTTTGGTGATTATATACGTCTACTGTGTTTGTATATGTCTGTTAACCCCAATATCGTAATGAATTCAATCCTCACACCTTTCCTTTGGTGAACCATAAGTTTGTTTAATGAATCTGTGATTGCCCTTCTCCGTGGAAATATCTGCCCTGGTATCAATTTATAGATAACACCTATAAGTGATATGACATGATATGTGTCTTTCACTTTCTGACTTACTCCAAGTCACGTGATTACCTCTAGACTCATCTACGGTGCTGCAAATGGCATTGTGTCCTTTTTTTCCTTGGCCAATATTCTCTCTTAGCGAGGTCCATTTTCTGCAATGTGATTCCCTGAGGGCTGAGGATTAGCTGACCTGGGCAGCCTGACCCTGCCGGCAAGCCCTCCCCAGGTGTGCCTGGGTTGAGGTCAATATAAACAGCACTCCAGGCAGCAATAGCCCCTGCAGCTGTGCCTGACTCCATATTCTCTGCACCATCAGCAGTCTCTGGGCTGTGCTGGTGGGAGGGTGTGAGGGTCCACGGCTTTGTGGGTGGCCCGGTGTGAGTGGGGCTCTGCTGGATTTTCGGCAGGAGTTGCCAGGCTGCCACCTGTAAAGAAGAGGATGTGTCACCCATAACTTCCACTGGAATATCTCTCCGGGCTGAGGTGAGGAAGGAAAGAAAGGAGTGGGGGCCGGGACTGGAGGGGTATCTCAGGCAGGGCAATGGAAAGCTTCCAGAAGAGCGCCCGTGGCCAGGACCATCCTGGCTGACCTGCAGGCACCAAGTTGGCCTGCGTGCTGTCGCTCGTGTGGCTCCACGGCCCTTCCTCTAGGCTTTCAAGCCCTTGTACATATTCAGGTGTTTCACCTGGGAAGGGTGGGAACAGTTCAGCAGCAGCTGGCCTGGGGCTCAGCTCACGTTTACTCACAGAGGCCTCGGCACGGTCCCCCAGCTTTGCAATAAGGACGCTCCTTGCGTGGGCGGGCGGGGCTGCTGGCTGTATGGGAGATGATTCCCCACCTCTGACCAATTTCAGAATTGTTTACCACTGGAGCAAGTGCCTTGGTAGCGTTTTCCTCTGTATAACTGTTAGGTTCAGTTTTTTTTCTTTTTTGGTTCAAGTTAGATTTTATTCCTCTTTTATGTATTTATGGATATAAGCATGGAAATAATTCATTCATATAAATACATCAGTGTGAATGGAAGAACATTTTTTTCTGTTTTATTTTTACATTTTATTTTTAAAAATTTTGAAATTTAATTTTATTTATTTTTTTATACAGTAGGTTATTATTTGTTATCTATTTTATGCATAAACATGTATACAGGTCAATCCCAATCTCCCAACTCATCCCACCACCACCACCCCATGGCTTCCCCCACTTTGTGTCCATACGTATGTTCTCTACCTCTGTGTCTCTATTTCTGCCCTGCAAACCAGTTCATCTGTACCATTTTTCTAGGTTCCACATATAGGCCTTAATATACAATATTTGTTTTTCTCTTTCTGACTTACTTCACTCTGCATGACAGTCTCTAGATCCATCAACTTCTCTACAAATGACCCAGTTTCATTCCTTTTTATGGCTGAGTAATATTCCATTTTATATATGTACCACATCTTTATCCATTCGTCTGTCTGTGGCCATTTAGGTTGCTTCCATTACCTGGCTATTGTAAATAGTGCTGCAATGAACATTGTGGTGAATGTGTCTTTGTGATTTATGGTTTTCTCTGGGTATATGCCCAGAAGTGGGATTGCTGGATCCTATGGTAATTCTCTTTTTCGTTTTTTAAAGGAACCTCCATACTGTTCTCCATAGTGACTGTATCAATTTACATTCCCACCAATAGCGGAAGAGGGTTCCTTTGTCCACACCCTCCCCAGAATTTGTTGTTTGTAGGTTATCTGATGATGCTGATTCTAACAGGTGTGAGGTCTTACCTCATTGTAGTTTTGATTTCCATTTCTCTAATAATTAGTGATGTTGAGCAGCTTTTCATGTGCGTCTTGTCCATCTCTGTGTCTTCTTTGAAGAAACGTCTCTTTAGATCTTCTGCCCATTTTTGTATTGGGTTGTTTGTTTTATTAATATTAAGCTGCATGAGCTGTTTATATATATTGGAGATAAAACCTTTGTCCAAAGATTCGTTTGTGAACGTTTTCGCCCATTCTGACGGTTGCCTTTTTCCATTCCCGTTTTTTTAACAAAGAAAGAAAGAAAGCAAAAGAAGCAGAACACTAATGTGCGTGAAATATGCCTCTTGAAACTGTCGTTTTGAAATATGGACGTCTTTTGAATTTTTTGGTCGATATATGACCCCAGGATTTGTTTTCAGGGCAGGTGTCATTTACAGGCCTGTAATGATTTGCAATATCCACTGACCATTAGCGCTGGGATTAAAGCTGCTGTTGTGTGAAACGGCCACAAGGTGGCAGCAGTTCTCCCTTACCAAATCTGGTTACTAGAGCAGCAGAGCCTCAATGGAAGTCGCGTTCTAGATTGGAATGTAGAACGGAATGTGCCAGGAGAAAGCCCCTCAAGTTTGTCTCACTACTTCTTGTTCGTGTTTTTAATTTAATTTTTTTGGTTTTTATTACAGCAAGTTTGAGTACAACGTTTACCTTGTTGTAGGTGTGCAAGAGGTGGTTCTTTTACACATATACATATGTCTGTTCTTCCTGGAATCCTTTTCCCATGTACGTTATGACAGAATGTTGAGTAGTCTTCTCTTGGTACTCCGTAGGTCTTTGGTGATTATATACGTCTACTGTGTTTGTATATGTCTGTTAACCCCAATATCGTAATGAATTCAATCCTCACACCTTTCCTTTGGTGAACCATAAGTTTGTTTAATGAATCTGTGATTGCCCTTCTCCGTGGAAATATCTGCCCTGGTATCAATTTATAGATAACACCTATAAGTGATATGACATGATATGTGTCTTTCACTTTCTGACTTACTCCAAGTCACGTGATTACCTCTAGACTCATCTACGGTGCTGCAAATGGCATTGTGTCCTTTTTTTCCTTGGCCAATATTCTCTCTTAGCGAGGTCCATTTTCTGCAATGTGATTCCCTGAGGGCTGAGGATTAGCTGACCTGGGCAGCCTGACCCTGCCGGCAAGCCCTCCCCAGGTGTGCCTGGGTTGAGGTCAATATAAACAGCACTCCAGGCAGCAATAGCCCCTGCAGCTGTGCCTGACTCCATATTCTCTGCACCATCAGCAGTCTCTGGGCTGTGCTGGTGGGAGGGTGTGAGGGTCCACGGCTTTGTGGGTGGCCCGGTGTGAGTGGGGCTCTGCTGGATTTTCGGCAGGAGTTGCCAGGCTGCCACCTGTAAAGAAGAGGATGTGTCACCCATAACTTCCACTGGAATATCTTTCCGGGCTGAGGTGAGGAAGGAAAGAAAGGAGTGGGGGCCGGGACAGGAGGGGTATCTCAGGCAGCGCAATGGAAAGCTTCCAGAAGAGCGCCCGTGGCCAGGACCATCCTGGCTGACCTGCAGGCACCAAGTTGGCCTGCGTGCTGTCGCTCGTGTGGCTCCACGGCCCTTCCTCTAGGCTTTCAAGCCCTTGTACATATTCAGGTGTTTCACCTGGGAAGGGTGGGAACAGTTGAGCAGCAGCTGGCCTGGGGCTCAGCTCACGTTTACTCACAGAGGCCTCGGCACGGTCCCCCAGCTTTGCAATAAGGACGCTCCTTGCGTGGGCGGGCGGGGCTGCTGGCTGTATGGGAGATGATTCCCCACCTCTGACCAATTTCAGAATTGTTTACCACTGGAGCAAGTGCCTTGGTAGTGTTTTCCTCTGTATAACTGTTAGGTTCAGTTTTTTTTCTTTTTTGGGTCAAGTTAGATTTTATTCCTCTTTTATGTATTTATGGATATAAGCATGGAAATAATTCATTCTTATAAATACATCAGTGTGAATGGAAGAACTTTTTTTTCTGTTTTATTTTTACATTTTATTTTTAAAATTTTTGAAATTTAATTTTATTTATTTTTTTTATACAGTAGGTTATTATTAGTTATCTACTTTATGCATAAACATGTATACAGGTCAATCCCAATCTCCCAACTCATCCCACCACCACCACCCCATGGCTTCCCCCACTTTGTGTCCATACGTTTGTTCTCTACCTCTGTGTCTCTATTTCTGCCCTGCAAACCAGTTCATCTGTACCATTTTTCTAGGTTCCACATATAGGCCTTAATATACAATATTTGTTTTTCTCTTTCTGACTTACTTCACTCTGCATGACAGTCTCTAGATCCATCAACTTCTCTACAAATGACCCAGTTTCATTCCTTTTTATGGCTGAGTAATATTCCATTTTATATATGTACCACATCTTTATCCATTCGTCTGTCTGTGGCCATTTAGGTTGCTTCCATTACCTGGCTATTGTAAATAGTGCTGCAATGAACATTGTGGTGAATGTGTCTTTGTGATTTATGGTTTTCTCTGGGTATATGCCCAGAAGTGGGATTGCTGGATCCTATGGTAATTCTCTTTTTCGTTTTTTAAAGGAACCTCCATACTGTTCTCCATAGTGACTGTATCAATTTACATTCCCACCAATAGCGGAAATGGGTTCCTTTTGTCCACACCCTCCCAAGAATTTGTTGTTTGTAGATTATCTGATGATGCCGATTCTAACAGGTGTGAGGTCTTACCTCATTGTAGTTTTGATTTGCATTTCTCTAATAATTAGTGATGTTGAGCAGCTTTTCATGTACGTCTTGGCCATCTCTGTGTCTTCTTTGAAGAAACGTCTCTTTAGATCTTCTGCCCATTTTTGTATTGGGTTGTTTGTTTTATTAATATTAAGCTGCATGAGCTGTTTATATATATTGGAGATTAAACCTGTGTCCATTGATTCGTTTGTGAACGTTTTCGCCCATTCTGAGGGTTGCCTTTTCCCATTCCTGTTTTTTTTAACAAAGAAAGAAAGAAAGCAAAAGAAGCAGAACACTAATGTGCGTGAAATATGCCTTTTGAAACTGCCGTTTTGAAATATGGACGTCTTTTGAATTTTTTGGTCGATATATGACCCCAGGATTTCTTTTCAGGGCAGGTGTCATTTACAAGCCTGTAATGATTTTGAATATCCACTGACCATTAGCGCTGGGATTAAAGCTGCTGTTGTGTGAAACGGCCACAAGGTGGCAGCAGTTCTCCCTTACCAAATCTGTTTACTAGGGCAGCAGAGCCTCAATGGAAGTCGCGTTCTAGTTTGGAATGTAGAACGGAATGTGCCAGGAGAAAGCCCCTCAAGTTTGTCTCACTACTTCTTGTTCTTGTTTTTAATTTAACTTTTTTATTTTTTATTACAGCAAGTTTGAGTACAACGTTTAGCTTGTTGTTGGTGTGCAAGAGGTGGTTCTTTTACAAATATACATATGTCTGTTCTTCCTGGGAACCATTTCCCGTGTACGTTATGACAGAATGTTGAGTAGTCTTCTCTTGGTACTCCGTAGGTCTTTGGTGATTATATACTTCTACTGTGTTTGTATATGTCTGTTAACCCCAATATCGTAATGAATTCAATCCTCACACCTTTACTTTGGTGAACCATAAGTTTGTTTAATGAATCTGTGATTGCCCTTCTCCGTGGAAATATCTGCCCTGGTATCAATTTATAGGTAACACCTATAAGTGATATGATATGATATGTGTCTTTCACTTTCTGACTTACTCCAAGTCACGTGATTACCTCTAGACTCATCTACGGTGCTGCAAATGGCATTGTGTCCTCTTTTTCCTTGGCCAATATTCTGTCTTAGCGAGGTCCATTTTCTGCAATGTGATTCCCTGAGGGCTGAGGATTAGCTGACCTGGCCAGCCTGACCCTGTCGGCAAGCCCTCTCCAGGTGTGCCGGGGTTGATGTCAATATAAACAGCACTCCAGGCAGCAATAGCCCCTGCGGCTGTGCCTGACTCCATATTCTCTGCACCATCAGCAGTCTCTGGGCTGTGCTGGTGGGAGGGTGTGAGGGTCCACGGCTTTGTGGTTGGTCCGGTGTGAGTGGAGCTCTGCTGGATTTTCGGCAGGAGTAGCCAGGCTGCCACCTGTAAAGAAGAGGATGTGTCACCCTTAACTTCCACTGGAATATCTCTCCGGGCTGAGGTGAGGAAGGAAAAAAAGGAGTGGGGGCCGGGACAGGAGTGGTATCTCAGGCAGGGCAATGGAAAGCTTCCAGAAGAGCGCCCGTGGCCAGGACCATCCTGGCTGACCTGCAGGCACCAAGTTGGCCTGCGTGCTGTCACTGGTGTGCCTCCACGGCCCTTCCTCTAGGCTTTCAAGCCCTTGTACATATTCAGGTGTTTCACCTGGGAAGGGTGGGAACAGTTCAGCTGCAGCTGGCCTGGGGCTCAGCTCACGTTTACTCACAGAGGCCTCGGCACGGTCCCCCAGCTTTGCAATAAGGACGCTCCTTGCGTGGGCGGGCGGGGCTGCTGGCTGTATGGGAGATGATTCCCCACCTCTGACCAATTTCAGAATTGTTTACCACTGGAGCAAGTGCCTTGGTAGTGTTTTCCTCTGTATAACTGTTAGGTTCAGTTTGTTTTTTTCTTTTTTGGTTCAAGTTAGATAATATTCCTCTTTTATGTATTTATGGATATAAGCATGGAAATAATTCATTCTTATAAATACATCAGTGTGAATGGAAGAACTTTTTTTCTGTTTTATTTTTACATTTTATTTTTTAAAAATTTGAAATTTAATTTTATTTATTTTTTTATACAGTAGGTTATTATTAGTTATCTATTTTATGCATAAACATGTATACAGGTCAATCCCAATCTCCCAACTCATCCCACCACCACCACCCCATGGCTTCCCCCACTTTGTGTCCATACGTATGTTCTCTACCTCTGTGTCTCTATTTCTGCCCTGCAAACCAGTTCATCTGTACCATTTTTCTAGGTTCCACATATAGGCATTAATATACAATATTTGTTTTTCTCTTTCTGACTTACTTCACTCTGCATGACAGTCTCTAGATACATCAACTTCTCTACAAATGACCGTTTCATTCCTTTTTATGGCTGAGTAATATTCCATTTTATATATGTACCACATCTTTATCCATTCGTCTGTCTGTGGCCATTTAGGTTGCTTCCATTACCTGGCTATTGTAAATAGTGTTGCAATGAACATTGTGGTGAATGTGTCTTTGTGATTTGTGGTTTTCTCTGGGTATATGCCCAGAAGTGGGATTGCTAGATCCTATGGTAATTCTCTTTTTAGTTTTTTAAAGGAACCTCCATACTGTTCTCCATAGTGACTGTATCAATTTACATTCCCACCAATAGCGGAAGAGGGTTCCTTTTGTCCACACCCTCCCCAGAATTTGTTGTTTGTAGATTATCTGATGATGCCGATTCTAACAGGTGTGAGGTCTTACCTCATTGTAGTTTTGATTTGCATTTCTCTAACAATTAGTGATGTTGAGCAGCTTTTCATGTGCGTCTTGGCCATCTCTGTGTCTTCTTTGAAGAAACGTCTCTTTCGATCTTCTGCCCATTTTTGTATTGGGTTGTTTGTTTTATTAATATTAAGCTGCATGAGCTGTTTATATATATTGGAGATTAAACCTTTGTCCATTGATTCGTTTGTGAACGTTTTCGCCCATTCTGAGGGTTGCCTTTTTCCATTCCCGTATTTTTAACAAAGAAAGAAAGAAAGCAAAAGAAGCAGAACACTAATGTGCGTGAAATATGCCTCTTGAAACTGCCGTTTTGAAATATGGACGTCTTTTGAATTTTTTGGTCGATATATGACCCCAGGATTTGTTTTCAGGGCAGGTGTCATTTACAGGCCTGTAATGATTTGCAATATCCACTGACCATTAGCGCTGGGATTAAAGCTGCTGTTGTGTGAAACGGCCACAAGGTGGCAGCAGTTCTCCCTTACCAAATCTGGTTACTAGGGCAGCAGAGCCTCAATGGAAGAACCGTTCTAGATTGGAATGTAGAACGGAATGTGCCAGGAGAAAGCCCCTCAAGTTTGTCTCACTACTTCTTGTTCGTGTTTTTAATTTAAATTTTTATTTTTTATTACAGCAAGTTTGAGTACAACGTTTAGCTTGTTGTTGGTGTGCAAGAGGTGGTTCTTTTACACATATACATATGTCTGTTCTTCCTGGGAACCTTTTCCCATGTACGTTATGACAGAATGTTGAGTAGTCTTCTCTTGGTACTCCGTAGGTCTTTGGTGATTATATACGTCTACTGTGTTTGTATATGTCTGTTAACCCCAATATCGTAATGAATTCAATCCTCACACCTTTCCTTTGTTGAACCATAAGTTTGTTTAATGAATCTGTGATTGCCCTTCTCCGTGGATATATCTGCCCTGGTATCAATTTATAGGTAACACCTATAAGTGATATGACATGATATGTGTCTTTCACTTTCTGACTTACTCCAAGTCACGTGATTACCTCGAGACTCATCTACGGTGCTGCAAATGGCATTGTGTCCTTTTTTTCCTTGGCGAATATTCTCTCTTAGCGAGGTCCATTTTCTGCAATGTGATTCCCTGAGGGCTGAGGATTAGCTGACCTGGGCAGCCTGACCCTGTCGGCAAGCCCTCCCCAGGTGTGCCTGGGTTGAGGTCAATATAAACAGCACTCCAGGCAGCAATATCCCCTGCAGCTGTGCCTGACTCCATATTCTCTGCACCATCAGCATTCTCGGGGCTGTGCTGGTGGGAGGGTGTGAGGGTCCACGGCTTTGTTGGTGGCCCGGTGGGAGTGGGGCTCTGCTGGATTTTCGCAGGAGTTGCCAGGCTGCCACCTGTAAAGAAGAGGATGTGTCACCCATAACTTCCACTGGAATATCTCTCCGGGCTGAGGTGTGGAAGGAAAAAAAGGAGTGGGGGCCGGGACAGGAGGGGTATCTCAGGCAGGGCAATGGAAAGCTTCCAGAAGAGCGCCCGTGGCCAGGACCATCCTGGCTGACCTGCAGGCACCAAGTTGGCCTGCGTGCTGTCGCTGGTGTGGCTCCACGGCCCTTCCTCTAGGCTTTCAAGCCCTTGTAAATATTCAGGTGTTTCACCTGGGAAGGGTGGGAACAGTTCAGCTGCAGCTGGCCTGGGGCTCAGCTCACGTTTACTCACAGAGGCCTCGGCACGGTCCCCCAGCTTTGCAATAAGGACGCTCCTTGCGTGGGCGGGCGGGGCTGCTGGCTGTATGGGAGATGATTCCCCACCTCTGACCAATTTCAGAATTGTTTACCACTGGAACAATTGCCTTGGTATTGTTTGCCTCTGTATAACTGTTAGGTTCTGTTTTTTTTTTTTTCTTTTTTGGTTCAAGTTAGATTTTATTCCTCTTTTATGTATTTATGGATATAAGCATGGAAATAATTCATTCATATAAATACATCAGTGTGAATGGAAGAACATTTTTTTCTGTTTTATTTTTACATTTTATTTTTAAAAATTTTGAAATTTAATTTTATTTATTTTTTTATACAGTAGGTTATTATTAGTTATCTATTTTATGCATAAACATGTATACAGGTCAATCCCAATCTCCCAACTCATCCCACCACCACCACCCCATGGCTTCCCCCACTTTGTGTCCATACGTATGTTCTCTACCTCTGTGTCTCTATTTCTGCCCTGCAAACCAGTTCATCTGTACCATTTTTCTAGGTTCCACATATAGGCCTTAATATACAATATTTGTTTTTCTCTTTCTGACTTACTTCACTCTGCATGACAGTCTCTAGATCCATCAACTTCTCTACAAATGACCCAGTTTCATTCCTTTTTATGGCTGAGTAATATTCCATTTTATATATGTACCACATCTTTATCCATTCGTCTGTCTGTGGCCATTTAGGTTGCTTCCATTACCTGGCTATTGTAAATAGTGCTGCAATGAACATTGTGGTGAATGTGTCTTTGTGATTTATGGTTTTCTCTGGGTATATGCCCAGAAGTGGGATTGCTGGATCCTATGGTAATTCTCTTTTTCGTTTTTTAAAGGAACCTCCATACTGTTCTCCATAGTGACTGTATCAATTTACATTCCCACCAATAGCGGAAGAGGGTTCCTTTGTCCACACCCTCCCCAGAATTTGTTGTTTGTAGATTATCTGATGATGCTGATTCTAACAGGTGTGAGGTCTTACCTCATTGTAGTTTTGATTTCCATTTCTCTAATAATTAGTGATGTTGAGCAGCTTTTCATGTGCGTCTTGGCCATCTCTGTGTCTTCTTTGAAGAAACGTCTCTTTAGATCTTCTGCCCATTTTTGTATTGGGTTGTTTGTTTTATTAATATTAAGCTGCATGAGCTGTTTATATATATTGGAGATAAAACCTTTGTCCAAAGATTCGTTTGTGAACGTTTTCGCCCATTCTGAGGGTTGCCTTTTTCCATTCCCGTTTTTTTAACAAAGAAAGAAAGAAAGCAAAAGAAGCAGAACACTAATGTGCGTGAAATATGCCTCTTGAAACTGTCGTTTTGAAATATGGACGTCTTTTGAATTTTTTGGTCGATATATGACCCCAGGATTTGTTTTCAGGGCAGGTGTCATTTACAGGCCTGTAATGATTTGCAATATCCACTGACCATTAGCGCTGGGATTAAAGCTGCTGTTGTGTGAAACGGCCACAAGGTGGCAGCAGTTCTCCCTTACCAAATCTGGTTACTAGAGCAGCAGAGCCTCAATGGAAGTCGCGTTCTAGATTGGAATGTAGAACGGAATGTGCCAGGAGAAAGCCCCTCAAGTTTGTCTCACTACTTCTTGTTCGTGTTTTTAATTTAATTTTTTTGGTTTTTATTACAGCAAGTTTGAGTACAACGTTTACCTTGTTGTAGGTGTGCAAGAGGTGGTTCTTTTACACATATACATATGTCTGTTCTTCCTGGAATCCTTTTCCCATGTACGTTATGACAGAATGTTGAGTAGTCTTCTCTTGGTACTCCGTAGGTCTTTGGTGATTATATACGTCTACTGTGTTTGTATATGTCTGTTAACCCCAATATCGTAATGAATTCAATCCTCACACATTTCCTTTGGTGAACCATAAGTTTGTTTAATGAATCTGTGATTGCCCTTCTCCGTGGAAATATCTGCCCTGGTATCAATTTATAGATAACACCTATAAGTGATATGACATGATATGTGTCTTTCACTTTCTGACTTACTCCAAGTCACGTGATTACCTCTAGACTCATCTACGGTGCTGCAAATGGCATTGTGTCCTTTTTTTCCTTGGCCAATATTCTCTCTTAGCGAGGTCCATTTTCTGCAATGTGATTCGCTCAAGGCTGAGGATTAGCTGACCTGGGCAGCCTGACCCTGCCGGCAAGCCCTCCCCAGGTGTGCCTGGGTTGTGGTCAATATAAACAGCACTCCAGGCAGCAATAGCCCCTGCAGCTGTGCCTGACTCCATATTCTCTGCACCATCAGCAGTCTCTGGGCTGTGCTGGTGGGAGGGTGTGAGGTTCCACGGCTTTGTGGGTGGCCCGGTGTGAGTGCGGCTCTGCTGGATTTTCGGCAGGAGTTTCCAGGCTGCCACCTGTAAAGAAGAGGATGTGTCACCCATAACTTCCACTGGAATATCTCGCCGGGCTTAGGTGAGGAAGGAAAAAAAGGAGTGGGGGCTGAGAAAGGAGGGGTATCTCAGGCAGGGCAATGGAAAGCTTCCAGAAGAGCGCCCGTGGCCAGGACCATCCTGGCTGACCTGCAGGCACCAAGTTGGCCTGTGTGCTGTCGCTCGTGTGGCTCCACGGCCCTTCCTCTAGGCTTTCAAGCCCTTGTACATATTCAGGTGTTTCACCTGGGAAGGGTGGAAATAGTTCAGCAGCAGCTGGCCTGGGGCTCAGCTCACGTTTACTCACAGAGGCCTCAGCACGGTCCCCCAGCTTTGCAATAAGGACGCTCCTTGCGTGGGCGGGCGGGGCTGCTGGCTGTATGGGAGATGATTCCCCACCTCTGACCAATTTCAGAATTGTTTACCACTGGAGCAAGTGCCTTGGTAGTGTTTTCCTCTGTATAACTGTTAGGTTAAGTTTTTTTTTTTTGGTTCAAGTTAGATTTTATTCCTCTTTTATGTATTTATGGATATAAGCATGGAAATAATTCATTCTTATAAATACATCAGTGTGAATGGAAGAACTTTTTTTTCTGTTTTATTTTTACATTTTATTTTTAAAAAATTTGAAATTTAATTTTATTTATTTTTTTATACAGTAGGTTATTATTAGTTATCTATTTTATGCATAAACATGTATACAGATCAATCCCAATCTCCCAACTCATCCCACCACCACCACCCCATGGCTTCCCCCACTTTGTGTCCATACGTTTGTTCTCTACCTCTGTGTCTCTATTTCTGCCCTGCAAACCAGTTCATCTGTACCATTTTTCTAGGTTCCACATATAGGCCTTAATATACAATATTTGTTTTTCTCTTTCTGACTTACTTCACTCTGCATGACAGTCTCTAGATCCATCAACTTCTCTACAAATGACCGTTTCATTCCTTTTTATGGCTGAGTAATATTCCATTTTATATATGTACCACATCTTTATCCATTCGTCTGTCTGTGGCCATTTAGGTTGCTTCCATTACCTCGCTATTGTAAATAGTGCTGCAATGAACATTGTGGTGAATGTGTCTTTGTGATTTATGGTTTTCTCTGGGTATATGCCCAGAAGTGGGATTGCTGGATCCTATGGTAATTCTCTTTTTCGTTTATTAAAGGAACCTCCATACTGTTCTCCATAGTGACTGTATCAATTTACATTCCCACCAATAGCGGAAGAGGGTTCCTTTTGTCCACACCCTCCCCAGAATTTGTTGTTTGTAGATTATCTGATGATGCCGATTCTAACAGGTGTGAGGTCTTACCTCATTGTAGTTTTGATTTGCATTTCTCTAATAATTAGTGATGTTGAGCAGCTTTTCATGTGCGTCTTGGCCATCTCTGTGTCTTCTTTGAAGAAACGTCTCTTTAGATCTTCTGCCCATTTTTGTATTGGGTTGTTTGTTTTATTAATATTAAGCTGCATGAGCTGTTTATATATATTGGAGATTAAACCTTTGTCCATTGATTCGT